>NC_068318.1:10301893-10604393 GCF_025860055.1 Xyrauchen texanus | reverse complement strand
ACTTACAACTGCCGGGTGATGTTCTATGCGCTTGCTTTTATAAGATCTGTGATCTACTTTTCTGCAGGTTTCTACAGGGACATTTCCAGTCAGTATCGTTTACCTCAGTGTCTCACTGCCAAACAGCAGGAAAACTCCTCCTGTATGTGACCTCGGATAGAAAGTCACCGGTGAGTTTCAATGCATCTCATTATACCTTCTCTTAACATGGAGTCATTTAGCAGATGCTTTTTTTCTAAGCAACTTAAAAAGTTAGAAACAAGCAGAAGCAAACTATGTGGTGGGACATATTTTAGTATTTTTTACACAACTAATTTCTTAATGTTCGTATTTTCTGATATGTTAAGAACTTTAGCACTTACAAATAATTGTATTATTAGTAGTAGTTATTATTATTATTATTATTATCAATAATAATAAATGTATTTATATATTACCAAGTACTTGATACTTTCAAAAACAAACAAAAAAAAACATTAAAATAAAAAAAACAATACAAATAAATGACAAATTTGAAATAATAATTATAACAAATCTAATAAGTAGATTAATTGCTTCATTTATTATTTTTCAATCACCTAAAAATTAGACTGAAAGGGAAAATATCACTGAAAGGAGTTACGGTGCAAGTGAGAATGATTTGATTTCACAATTAACAAATATTGTTTTCATTACCTCCAACAGGCTGATAAAATACATTGTGGGGACAGCAATCTAACTGACCCATATAAAATCAGTTAAAAACCTTTTTCAGCCAGATTAACGGAGTTTTTGAGGAACAAAAGAATTGGTCAGTGCTTGTGGCTGTCTGAAATGTTCCTGAAATGTTATTTGGCTTGACATTCAAAGGAAGTTGAAATAAAGTATGAAACCCAGTAATAGTTGTTTGTGCATTAATGATTTCTAATACATCTAGATAAACCTATTTTAAATGATGACTAATACAAGTTTAGAGGTCAGCCAGTTGTGGGTTTTGCCGATATCGATAAAAAAGGTGGTGGACAAGGCTGATGACCGATTAATCGGCCAATAGTTTTTTAAATCAGTGGGTACATAGAGGCAACAATAGTCCAAAATCACTAAAATCCCAGATGCAGTTTATTGTTCAACCAAAATCCCAATAATAAACTGGAAAATTTTTGGTTTATAATGCAGGACTTTTAACTGTAACACAAGGTACTCTTATTTTGCAATTACAAAATCTGCATTGAAGTGAGGATAAAAATATGAATACATTTAGTCAGATGACAGCAAATCCCCATGAGGTGTCCGTGATTGTTTTTATTTTACTTCAAGGGGCCGCAAAGAGGAACAGAAAAAATAAAAATTGCAATAAAAATCTGCAACTATCGCATAGACTTCTACTGATAACCAATTATTCCAAAAACAACTATCGGCACCGATTATACGATTATCTATAAAAATCTATATATTGGTCTACCTCTATAAATTATGTCTTGACATTTTCAACTGCAAAGCTGTAAACTTATTTATTTTCTGCCCACCACCCACAGAACTGCAAAACTGCATTGTGCTAGTTAATGAAATGCTCCCTGAAGGACTTAGAAGAGAAAAAATGATTACTATATGAATGTAACTACAAAAATATGGAATGGTACATTTGCAAAGTTATATAAGCTCATCACACCACTCCCATATATTGTATGTTGGTTAAACATCACATTTCAAAACCATTGGCATTAATAGGTAATAGAATTTATTCATATTAGCATCATCTGTGATTTTTAATGGGAATGACAATGAGGCTGTGTCTCAATCAGCTCCCTAGCACCCTATGTCATGAATCAGTATATAGTGATCACGAATTCGGGCACTAGCAAGGGTGTTCATCCAATGATCATTGGGACAATTATGACTCAATCACCTGCAACACGTTAATGAGCTCCCACATTCAAGCACAGCTGTTTTTAATCAGCACCATCGCTGTTTAAATGACACTACTATTATTTTCATTGAAGATATTCAAACATAGTGTTATTATAACAGCTAATTGTCTTTCCAGCCCAACGACACCACAGTGACTGCTCGAATCGCTGCCTGTCTGGCAGACATCTCGGCCTGGATGAAGGAACACCACCTGCAACTCAACCCAGCAACGTTGCCTTGTTGTACAGACACAGAGGCACCAAAACACTTTGACAGACTTTAATTTTTATCATACCATGAAGCTGACTCACTTGCGATCTTCAAAAAACACATCTTTTCCATGAGCACTTAACCAGTCACAAAAAATTTTTTTTTTTAATCTGTTTCGATTACTATTCTTATGCTAGTGAAACTTTGTAATATGCTACTTTTCGTACCACTGTCTCCTTAAGATGATTCACTTATGTTTTCCTCTTTTGTAAGTCACTTTGGATAAAAGCGTCTGCCAAATGAATAAATGTACAACAGTGCATCATGTGTTATTAGGATTTATAATTAATATATTAATTGCATTTCAACAACACAATGGTTAGGAATGTGTAAAATGGCATAATTTCAAAATAGACTAGTCGTGATTAGTCAAAGCCCTGTATATTTAGGTTGGAGTAATTTCCACAAGACAACAATCAGACACGTTTCTTAAACACTAAGCACAGCCCTTCAATAGGATAACAGACATTCAAAAAATACTTCTGTTTGCACAAAACTGTCAAAGTCATCTATGGAAAAAAAAAATTATTGACTGTTTCACTGAGACAGACACAGTTAGGAAAGGTTAACTGCACATAAGTTGATTTAATTAATTAGCTTAACATTGTGCTTTCCCATATGTGCTCGACCTTCCCAGTGAGCGCGATCCAAGGCATGCAATGGGACGTCGCCTTTAGCGGAACATGTGACTCAATTGGACTGACAAAAAAAAAAAAAACTACATTTTTACTGTGAATAAAGATTCACATTCTTTTTTACATGCAATAATCATTTTTGGAAGTTCGAATAATCCATTTATTTTCCCTCTAAGCCTCATTGTCATTCCCATTAAAAATCAAAGATGACGCTAGCATGTATAAGGTCTGGTTGTTCTGACTTGCAGGTTTTGGTCTAATATTCCTTGCTGACAATTCTCCAGGGGAGGTTTCTGTCTGATTGAAGGCTGATTTCCAGTCTGTCTTACTCTCTGTGAGAGCTGAGATAGAGACGTCTCAACCAGAATTACTCATCTTTGAACAGAAACACCTGCAGGTACGGTCAAAACACATCCAGAAATTTGAGTTAATGTACGTCGATTCCTGGTCCTACCAGAGGTCTATTTAGCGTTTACAGAATGTTCTGAAGTTTTCAGTTCATGAGTTAAAGCATCATTGCAGATTGAAGTCACGGTGAGCAAACCTGGAGCCAAAGGGGACGTTCCAGTTGGTGTCATTGTAGGAAGCATTATTGGCAGCCTGTTATTATTGGCTCTTGCCATCGCATTGCTTTGGAAGGCGCTTGATTTAGCCTTTTTTTGCATGTTTTGTCCAGTTATATTTTTCTGCTTTTAAAAATTAACAAAAAAACGTTGTGATCCCAGCTCAGCTTCTTTAAGACGAAGTATCAACCGATGAAGAATGCCGAGAATGAGAAACTGCAGGAGAACAACTACTGATTCACTGAGACTTCTTTGGCAACCTCTGGTTTATTATTTCTTTCACATCAAGGACTAGTAAGGATAAATGGCAAAAACAACTACAAAAAGAGCCAACTAGGTTTTCATGAACTGGGGCAAATTAGGTCCCGGTTTGTTTGATCCCGTTATCTCAAGAAAGCACACACAATGTAAAAATGGTAATGCCATATTGGCATTCTCAACACATGAATCTCCTTTTTGTTCTTCTTCCCTGCTTGACTTGAACACTGGTGTCCCTTTCCATTTACGGGAGGCTTTACACTGTATTAGTAACCTCAAATGTAATAGGAGAGGATACTGTTGGAATAGCATTCCTGTTGCCACTCATTTCCAGTTAAGTTAATATACATCTACTGTAAAGTTTGACAATTGTGTGAATAACGTCCAGCAACAAAGACAGTCATTAGTGCCATATGAGGAAATGGAACAGACCTTTGAGTCACTGGCTAAAGATTATTTTAATTAAAAACATTTGATCATTTATTTTATAATTGAGTACCACGGCCAGAGTAAGACTTCTTATGCAGAGTTTACACTACACGATTTTAAGCCTGATTTTCGCTCGCCGACAGTTTTGTGGAGATCGTCGGCAAAAGCCTGAAATAGTGGGCAAATCGGAGCTCGCTCCCGTGAGCAATGATCGCAATCTTTTAACAATCAAAGACACGATTTGAGAGAAGCGCGACGCGTCGCCGATGTCAGCCAATATCTACAATGTTAAATATCTGGACCTGTCTGCGATTCCAAATCGTGCAATGTGAAATATGTTTTGACTGAATACAACTGCAGAATTGACATCCAGCCAATGAGAGAGCAATAAACGGGGCACGGGAAGTTTCAGTGGGAGGAGTCCTGATGTACCTGAAACAGAACATTAACTAACATGGCTGCGATATCAAGAAAGTCTTATTGGACAGAAGAAATGGAGGAACAATTTGTGGAACATTGGCAGGAGCACCAGTGCCTATTTATTGTTTTATCTGAACTGTAGCACAACCGGCTGGAGAAAGAGAATAGTTTGAGAGAAAATGGCAATTCTCTTGGACAGTCAGGTTAGCAAATAAGTCGATTTTTCAGTAGTTGGTACTTTTTCATATTGTAACCAATAAAATATATGATGCCTTGAGGCGATTAAAAACGTACACATCATATTCTGAAATGCATAACATATGATCATCATTTGTTTTCATATCTCATATCAGTTCTCGCATGTACTCTGTGAAATGTAATTTGGAGTCCAGGCAGAGTCGTTGGGATTCGTCAATAGTGAAATGTTTTGTAATGTGTTCACCACTGTCGCGTATTCATCATGTAATTTGAAAACGCTACAACTTCAGTGACAAGACAGACAGTTGTGTAATATGAACGGTCTTTGAAAGTCGTGTAGTGTGTAGGAGCCATTAGCGTCTAACCATCATCTTACAATCTAAAAACCATGGAACACAAATGGAGACATATATAATATAACTGGCACTGTCAAGCATCAAGCACCATAAATCTAAGCCATATTACTCATGTGCCATATTTTAGTTTTCTAAAATCCTGCAAAAGCTTTGTGAGGAACAGACTGAAATTACAAATGTTTTCATCCACTGTTTCCTATGAGACTCAATATTTACTTCCACAAAGTGGTGCTTGACAGCTCAGAAAGATGAATCCTCCACTCATCTGCATTCAAATCTCAGGATGTTTGATGTCTAATTGGAGACATAAGTACAATAGAAATGAATAAAAAATACATAAAAAAAGATAGTTCCAAGGATTCACACCCGTGAATGGAAGTCCCAGCAATCTCTTTAAAATAAAAATCTTCAACCAGTAATAATAAACAACTGTGACATCCTGACCAGTGCCAAGAAAAGTAACAGGTACCACGTGGCAGGCCGTCAATGTGCTGCTTCAGCAGCATTCTGGACAATCATTTTCAACCGAAAAATGATACAGAGAAACCATTCTTGCACAAATGTTCAAGATAAGAAACTGTATGACATCACTTGATTAAACATTTTTACATTATACAATGCTTGGCTGATTAATGTAGAGTCAAATAGTTTGAAATGTCATCAAACTTTCATAAATTCATATATATTTATATTTGAATGAACATGAACTACTGCATTGTATATTGTTAGTGACTTAATGAACGCAAATATAAAGTTCCAGCAAATTAGTGGATAAGACACATTAGTTGAGTGTTTAGCTTCTACTGATGCCATGATGTGACGGTATCTTTTAGGACACTTTGGGATCAGAGGTTCATCGAAGGCAGCATAGGTTCGCCCCGAACAAATTTTTGCATGCGCCTTCTCTGTTTTTATTTAAAAATATTCTCTTATCATTTACTCTCCCTCGTGCTATCCCAGATGTGCTTGACTTACTTTCATCTGCAGAACACAAATGAAGAGTTTTGAAATGAAGAATATCTCAGCACTGTAGGTCCATACAAAGAAAGTGAATGGTGACCAAAACTTTGAAGCTCCAAAAAGCACTTAAAGGCAGCATAACAGTAATCCATAAGTCTTCAGTGGTTTATCCATGTCTTCTGAAGCGATCCAATCGGCTTTGTTTGAGAACAGACTGCAAATATAACTGCAAATATAACATTGCAGTCTCCAGGCATGATCGTGATTTCAAGCTTGATTACACTTCCTCATGCTTGATTCATGCGCAGAGTGCTTGATGGAACTAGGAAGTGTAATCAAGCTTGAAATCATGATCGCCTAGGAGACTGCTGATATCACATTTATAGTGAAAAAGAAGTTATGTTTATGTCTGTTCTAATCTAAAACTGATTTGGATCTCTTCAGAAGACATGGATTAAACCACTTGTAGTTGTACGGATTATCTTTATGCTGCTTCTGGTCACCATTCACTTGCATTGTATGGATCTACAGAGTGGAGATATTCTTCTAAAATTATTTTTTGTACTCAGCAGAAGAAAGAAAGTCATACACATCTGGGATGGCATGGCGGTTAGTAAGATCATTTTATTTTGGGGTGAACTATTCCTTTAAAATTCAAATTATGAATTTATGCAGATTGATTCGGATTTGTTTGAGAAAGAATCACGATGCATCAGAATCCATTTCACCCACACCCCTACTAAATACAGCATAAAGATATCAAAGTACTTACCAATATAAAAAGAGATATAGCTCCACAGGAGGCACATGTAACAGATTCAGAAACAGCATCAGCAGAAAGCTTGTCAGTTGTTAGTGTGATTAGATCTTGACCTCCATCTGCAGTCATTCCTCTACAAAAAAAAGTATTACATTAGACAGAGACAGGCACACAGAAATACAAACAGATCAAACTTGATGCCCACCTCGGTATTCCTCAACCCTCCACTAAGGGGCAGTATAATTGCCACCTCATCCCTCTGTCTGAGGGTCAAGGGCTGTTCACCCAGAGGCACATGCTCCTGACACACTGCCAGCACCACTTGATCCCTTAACACCGAGAGTCTGACAAACAGGAGAAACAACTTTACTAGAATTTAGCATCTTCAAACGTGAATGTGAGTGGGGCTTGCCTTCGTAAAACTAGCTGCCACAATGCAACAGTAAGGTGTTGTGGGCGGATGCCAAGGTGTCACTATACTACTGCTATGGTGTTCTGAGTGGTTGTTAACAAATTGCTATGTGGTTGCTAGCGGCAGAAGATGGTTGCTAGGTGGTTGTTCACTGGCCCAACATCTATAATAATAATAATAATAATAGGGAAATGAAACACTGCACTAAATTTACTGATTGAGATAACATTTTACAGTAACAGCAGTACAGATTGCATTATATACTGTATTACAAACTAGCACAATACAATAAGAACCATATCAAGCAACAATGGCAACACATAATATGCTTATCAGATCATTTAAAAAAGGTCAGTCAAATAGTATAAAATGTCAATAGACACTTTGACTCATATATTTTAATACACTGTATATTTCAGTTAATATACATGATCTACATGACCTACCAAAGGAAGCATAAATGTTTTGTTTTTTCAGCATATTGGACTTAAGACTAAGACCACGTCTTGGACTTAACGCACAGTCAAACATACCTTCTCACGGTGAAATTCTACAGGCAAAATGCAGTTCTCAATGGGAATCCGCGCAATCATAAATTGCATGCGATGGACTTCCGGTGGCGCAGAATTTCTCCTCGCAGATTTCATGTGGAGTTCAAGTTTGGTGAACTTTGATGGGCGAATTCACCACATTGACCAATAAGAAGTTGCTTAGTCTGGCAGCTGACCTCTGAGTGAGTGGTGCTTTCTAAACAGCCACACTGAATATTCATGATGGACAAGGGATCATTTTAGCTCAACTCTACTGGATTTTAAAAAAAAAATAAAATAGATGCTTGGTTTTAATTTTTGCTGATTTCACAAGCAGACAACATCCACCCATGCCTTCTTCACCTGCAAAATTTTGCCGTGCAAAGGTAAATATGACCACACCTTTACACTGAAACCTAGCAGCGTGGACTTAGCATCATTCAAACACAATAGATTTCTGTTAGAGATGCCATTGCAGAAATTCCCTATTCACATTAAGCCATGACTAATTTTAATTCAAGAGTGAAAGTGTACAATGACAGTGTAGTAACTGAGATTTAGCAAGTAGTATTCGACTGGTCATGTGATTCTAACATGGCTGCCCCCATGAAGCGACCCTCTCTATGTAGAATAAAATAGCTTTTATAAGGTTGTTGATATGACTGGAGTCTTCATCTCATGTGAGTGGTCATAATATATAATATATATATATATATATATATATATATATATATATATTTCAAAATTACAACTTATTTCTTTAGGAGTGCACCTTTAAGAAAACAGTTGGCATCATTAATGTGAAAGTCCAACAAAAAATGTAATGCTGTTGCAATACAAATTTACCTTGGATGTCTCTTTTCCAAATCCTGCAACAGTTGTAGAGAGGATGTATTTGACTGAATAGTTATGTTCTCTGATTTAAGGCCTGAAGAATTCGGCACTTTTTGCAAAGTACAGAACCGACACCTGGTATCATATGAGTGATATGCGCAGTTTCTAGCTGAAACTGACAAAAAATGCAACAAAACATTCAAATTCATCCAATATCATCAAAATTACATATATGACTGATATTTCCACTGTGCATGTCAATATTCAGAAAATGTAAAAGTAGACTTACAGTACTTACCTCGGTATTCATGTGTGTGTTTGTTATCTCTGAACACTTATAGACTTAATAGAGTTGCAAGCCGATATCCAATTGGTTTTGCTTCAGGTCAGCTGACTCACAGCAGGAAACATGCACATCACGCTTTATTTTTAACCGTTTAAACTGACTTTTCATAAACGTGTACTAGTCTTCCTTATATATATATATATATATATATAAGATTTCATTTTGAAAAGCTGCGCACTGATGTCCTCTGTCTGCATTTCCACCATTGACCAGCAGATGTCTCTAATTTCACATCATGGAAAATAATGTCACACCGAGTCATTCACCGACCACAATGAGCAATTAGCCTCTATTGCATACCTGCCAACACTGCCGATTTTACCGGGTTTCTCCCATTTTTCCCACCCCTCCTCCCCCCGCTGTACTCCCGATTTACAATATTTTCCGATAAACTCGCGATTTTCCGCATCCACACTTTAAAAATGAGAATGTATTAGACCTCCGGGAAGCGTTGCCACCTGTCACGTAAAATACGTGATCGTCCCGTTTTTAAATATAAAATTATGCTTCCCGAATCAAACCAATATCCTACGCCACGCGACTTGTCCCGTAAGAGGGTCAAATGGCGTCACGCCGAAGTGGTTCCAGGTCGTTAATATAGCATTGAAACAAGTTGGTCATGTTTCATTAAGTGAGTAAGGGGTCGTCTGAAAAGTCCACACATTGTGCTAAATAAGTTTTGTATGGCAGGTATGGTAATGTCTCTAAATGAAATCACTTTAATATCAAACACTAAACAGCTTTTTATTATTGAAGTATATTGAGACTCCTGTTTTAAAATGTAAAATTAGCAATGTATATATAAGAGAACAATTAAAAAATAAAGATCATGACGCCATGTTATGCCATCATTAAACAGCCGATGGCTGTTGTTGTTCAGTAAGACAATTCTGTGTGGTATTCCATCAATCCAGTGACATCTGTAACCACAGACCACAGCTGTGCAACGTATGTCCCGTTACACAGTGATTGTTCACAACTCTCAGACTAGTGCATTTCCCCCCATTATTCGATAGGCGGACAGCAAGCCAATGACTTCCACCTGAGACTTTGAAAAAGTATGTGCCACCATCAAATAGTCCCATATGATTGTGCTTTCATAGAAGAAGAGTGTGTGTGTCCCGTTATTTGCATCAAATCAAAATGGCTTTCAAGGCAAGTCAGTCCACTCTGGCCCCAATCTTGGAATCGCTCCTGTCATGTGCAGCTCTCTTCTATTGATACAAGCAGCATAAATGTTTAGTTCTTATCTACTGGAATGGGGAAAGACAGAAATCTCCAGAATGGTTAGTCAAGATTATGATCAAAGGAAACATTTCAAATCATCAGTACAATCTGACAACAATGCAATCATAAAATGTGCTTGTTTAGCTTATACCTCTCTAAAAACATAATTTTTTTCAGGCTGGTCTAGCTATTGCACATGCGTGTTCTCGAGTTGTCTGTATCTAAAAGGCGATTGGCTCTTTTACCTGTAAACTGGGACTACATCCGTCATAAGATTGTGTTCCAATTTCTCCCATTCATTTAAAACAAGGGGTCGGTCTTGGGCTTAAAAGTCTCTAATCTAATATAATACATTCCATATTAACACGGTAAGCGTGTGATGCAATGCGAAAAACTAGAATTCTCATTATACTCAGTGGGGCTATACCCTTCATGTTTCTTAATTTTCGTGTCGCTATCAGTAGTGTAGACAGTGTGACGCGCAACACCCTTCATGTAATGGCTCCGCCCAGTGGTCAGTCAGGAAAACTGTGGGAAACTGCTGCAAGATGATGATAGGAGTGTTTTAATTGTCACATCGGATTGCCATCAGTAGTGTAGATGGTGTGTAACACGCAACACCCTTCATGTAATGTCTCCGCCCCAGTGGTCAGTCAGGAAAACTGTGGGAAAACTGATGCAAGATGATGATAGGAGAGTTTTAATTGTCATGTCTCTATTATTAGTATAGACGGGTGTAACATGCAAAACCTTTCACGTCATGGCGCCACCTTGTGGTCAGTTAGTAAAACTAAGCCAAGATGACGAAAAGAGTTTTAATTGTCGTGTCGCATCGCTATCTACATTTATGCCGCATCGCTATTTACATTTATGCATTTGGCAGACGCTTTTATCCAAAGCGACTTCACAGTGCACTTATTACAGGGACAATCCCCCTGAAGCAAACTGGAGTTGAGTGCCTTGCTCAAGGACACAATGGTGGTGGATGTGGGGATTGAACCAACAACATTCTGATTACCAGTTATGTGCTTTAGCCCCCTAAGCCACCACTACTCCATCATGTAATGGCGCCGCCCAATGGTCAGTCAGGAAATCTGCGCCAAAGATGACGATAGGAGAGTTTTAACTGTCACGTCGCATCACTATCAGTGGTGTAGAAGGGCTGAAACATGCAACACCCTTCATGTAATGGCGCCGCCGAGTTGTCAGTCAGGAAAACTGTAGCAAGATGACCATAGGAGCGTTTTAATCGTTGCATCGCTATCAGTAGTGTAGATGGGGTGTAACACCCTACACCCTTCACGTAATGTCGCCGCCCAGTGGTCAGTCAGGAAAACTGTGCCAAGATGACGATAGGAGAGTTAATTGTCACGTCAGATCGCTGCCAGTAGTGTAGACAGGGTGTAACACCCCACACCCTTCACGTAATTTCGCCGCCCAGTGGTCAGTCAGGAAAACTGTGCCAAGATGATGATAGGAGAGTTAATTGTCAAGTCAGATCTCTGTCAGTAGTGTAGACAGGGTGTAACACACAATACCCTTCATGTAATAGCGCCACCCAGTGGTCTGTCAGGAAAACTGCGCCAAGATGAGGATAAGAACGTTTTAATTGTCACGTTGCATCGCTATTAGTAGTGTAGATGGGGTAAAACACACAATACCCTTCACGATAGCTTCCTTTGAAGGTGGATTTGTTGTGCTATATTTAAAGGTTTGAACCGGGTAGGACCAAACAACTGTCTCAACTATTATTAGAAAGACCATATCCTTGATGCTATTATTACCCGACAGAATACACTGTAATGAGCCATTTTAAAAGATTAACACTTATGGTCTGAACTGAACTGGATGTCTGGATCTATTCAAAGCCAATAAGTCAAAGTTCATATTCATTCCCATGGAATAGTAGCCTACTAATATAGTAATTGCACCTATTGAATTTATCCTTCTTGTCTGGTATGCTGTCCATAAAACACTAATTAAAAACGGGTAGATGAAGTTAACCAAAATCAATAGTAGGCCTGCATCGCTTTTAGATATATTTTAAGGCAATCGTATATCTTGTCTTATAAGTGCACCTGAACAATCCAAATAATATCAAAATAAATGGCTGTTATGTATTATTTTATACCAGAAGTGATTGTTCTTGAACTGGCTCCTGTTTCTTTAAGTTCAAGCTCAAAGTTTGGCTCATGTTGATACAACTTATGTATTTATATCGTAGAACTGTTATGTTATCAATTGCGCCATTCCCAAATTATACAACCAGACTCCCAAATCACTTCGCTGCCGTTACCCAACCTTCTGAAACCACCTAAGCATGCCCACAAATCACATTGTTGCTCTTGAGCGGAGAAAGTTTTGAGATTTACAGATGCCACCTGATAGTGGGCAAACTATTACATTAAATTCTCCCCACCCCCTATGAACTATGAAGACCGCCCACCACAGGCATCCGACTGGAGACCCTTTATAGATTTAAAAAGCGAGACGGAATCCGTGTGTATGACAGTCACTGAGTGCAAAGTATCGGGCGAAGATCTGTCGGTCTGTTATCCGTCCGTCTCCAACACGCGTCTCCACTTTTCATTGAGGATGCTACAATTGCCGCGGCTCCGACAGGGCGTCATCGCGCTTCTCATATGGTTTGCGCACTCGATGGAACAGCATAAAGTTCAAGGTAATGTGGTATATACTATTTGCATGCAGTGTTTAAACTCTGAAAAGTCTTACTGAGGACGATTTTGCAGTGTTAATTCGCTTCATGCCTTTATCCGGGCTTGAATGGTGTTGTTGCGCGCTGGTACATTTGGTGCGTAAAAACTTATTATAAGTGATTGTTTTCAAGAAACGTAGTTTAATTGGTCCTTGCGATGGAATATGTAGGCTATCTACCAGGGCGCCTTATTGTACTAATAACCTGATCTTGACATGTTGCATAATTAAAAATATTTTGTTAATATTGGGAAATTATTGTGCAATAAGTGTCGTATTGTATTCATGTATTGTGTTTATAATGGCATTAGGTCTAAATGGTTGAGCATGTTTCCTTGCCATGGAGAAAAAGCCTTGCACATTCACAATACAGTGTGTTTTTAGAGATTTAGTGGATTCATATGGTAGAAGAGTCTGTTTCACTGGCTAAGTTCCTTTAGAAAGTTCCTCTAAAACTTTAGTCTACAGTGATTGTTTGCTCTTGTACTTGGATCAGCCAAAACCAACAATCAGTGCTTAATTTATAGGCAGAAAGGTGCTTGGCACTACTTGGTTCTTGGCAATTAGGTGACTGGTATGAGCGATAAGTGAGCAGAATTAAACTCACACAAAAAGGGGATTTTTTTGCAGGTTGTTCTCTTAACTTAATTCAAATTAAATAAAGCAACAGTTCAAGAACATTTTGTCTTAACTTAAATTCATTACATTAAATTGAATACAATTTGTAAAAAAAATAACGTTACTTAATCCATTTGAGTAGCCTAATGTCTACATTAATATTTTTGTGGCATTGATGAAACTGGCCAGGGGATTTTGATTTCCCAGCATGCTTTGCAGGGGACTGGATATGTGAACAAATGTTGAAACTAAGTGTTATTTTATGCATTTCGGAGAAAGATAAGAACAGAATGAGTTTTGTTCATGTTTACTGTTCTGTTTAATAATTTTTTTAAATGAGTGTTTGTTTGGCTCGAGTTTGCGGGTTACCATTGTGGTGAAGACTGCTTGTGCTTTGTTTGAGGATGGATTTGCACATTCAAGTGATGGTTGATTTGAATGCTGCTGAGCTGCTGTCAAAATGACTGGCAATATACTAATGATTATAAAAATAGATGAATTTGAATAGACAATTCATTATATAAATCTTAGTAAATTAATGAAATTACATTAGACTAACTTAAAAAATTAAGTTTGATTATTGATTAACCTAATAAAGCAATTATGTAGTAATTTGATTTATCTAACTAAATTATGTTGGGTTAATGAAACTGAATTAATTAGATGTAAATTCATTATTATTATTTAAAATTAAATTAAGATAATGTGGGGGGCCTGGGTAGCTCAGCGAGTCGTGAGTTCAAATCCAGGGTGTGCTGAGTGACTCCAGCCAGGTCTACTAAGCAACCAAGTTGGCCCGGTTGCTAGGGAGTGTAGAGTCACATGGGGTACTCCTCGTGGTAACCTCCTCGTGGTCGCGATTAGTGGTTCTCACTCTCAATGGGATGTTTGGTAAATTGTGCGTGGATCATGGAGAATAGCATGAGCCTCCACATGCGGAGTCGCTGTGATGTCATGCACAGCGAGCCAAATGATAAGGTGCGTGGATTGGCGTCTCAGAAGCAGAGGCAACTGAGACTTGTCCTCCGCCACCCGGGTTGAGGTGAGCAACCACGCCACCACAAGGACCTACTGAGTAGTGGGAATTGGGCATTCCAAATTGGAAGAAAAGGGGATAAAAATAAAGATAATGAATTCGTTTTTTGAGTGTAGTATTCTGTATGTATCAGGTGGCAACTGCTGGCTTCAGCAGGGCAAGAACGGGAGATGCCAGGTTCTGTACATGTCTGGGATGAGTCGGGAGGACTGCTGTAGAAGTGGTCGACTCGGCACGGCGTGGACCGAAGAGGATGTGCCAAATAACACACTCTTCCGGTGGCTGATCTTCAATGGCGGTGCACCAAACTGTATACCTTGTAAAGGTACCACAAAAGACTACAAAACAGAAAGAGAAAAAAAATTACATTTTCATTATTTGGGTAACTGCTAGTTCTTGACTTTAACTTGAAGGAAGAATTTTATTGTCAGTCTAAGAATATTTCCGAAAGGAAATATTATACTTTAAAGTGAAAATGGGTAACGCACTACATGAAAAAAATAGTTAAAAATAAATTGAGTTTCAATTTATATGATATGTGCTACATAAAATACAAATACAGTGCAACATAAAGCGATAATTTATTCAAAAATGAAAATTACATAGGCAGCATGATAATATCAGTCACCATTCACTTTAATTGCATTTTTTTTTCATCCAATATATGTGAATGGTGACTGAGGCTGTCATTCTGTCTAACATCATATGGGTCATATGGGTTTGGAACAACATGCAGGTGAGTAAATGATGACATAATTTTCATTTTAGAGTAAAATATTCCTAACATGCAGTGCTTATGAATTAAAATAACATCATAAATAATTAGCTTATTCAGTCTGACTTAACTTAATGATTTGTAGAGTATGGAAATACACAACATGGCTGTTAAGCAAAGTTAATAAAAACAGAATTGATATGTCAGTTCATTTGATCAGATAACTGTATTGATTCCACAGAGACTTGTGATAATGTGGACTGTGGTCCTGGGAAGAGGTGCAAGATGAACAAGCGGAATAAACCCCGCTGTGTGTGTGCCCCAGACTGCTCCAGTGTCACATTTAAAGGGCCGGTGTGTGGCTCAGACGGCAAAACCTACCGGAACGAGTGTGCCCTGCTCAGAGCCAAGTGCAAGAGACATCCTGACCTGACTGCGCAGTATCAGGGAAAATGCAAAAGTAGGATTATCCAAATCCTCTTAAAGTTTAAAGTCAACATGAAATCAGAATGAACCCTTTTATTGATAATTAGGCCTTGATAAACATTCCTGGTCATGATTTCTCGTTGCACATTATTACAAAGAAACGTTTGTCTTCATATACTTTCATTAAAAATGACTTTCCTTTCCCTCTGATGTTATCTAGGTTGCACAAGCTACTGGATAATCAATAGCCAAATAGTTATTTAGGTATCGTTTTAGCAAACTCACATTCATGTCTTGCTCTGTTCTGGTGTGGATCGCACCCTTTTCATGATCCAATGAATAAAAGCCCAATCCTATATTATTTTCCAATTGGAAATGCATCACACTGCTGAAAAAAAGGGTTGTAAATGGTGTTAAATGTTGACTTTAACCTTTTAGGAACAAATTATATTTACAGCTAATTTCTAAAACTCTTTACAATAAGGTTGCGCTTGTTAACATTAGTTAACAACATCAGTTAACAATGAACAATACTTTTACAGCATTTATTAATCTTGGTTAATGTAAATGTCAACATATACTAATACATTTTTAAAATCAAAAGTTGTATAACAATTCTATTTTTAATAACTAACATTAACAAAGATTAATAAATGCTGTAAAATACATATATTGTAAATTGTTTGTTCATTGATACCTAATGCATTAACTAATGTTAACAAATGGAACCTTATTGTAAAGTGTAACCATATAATCCAAGACTAGTAAGAGTTTTAAAGGAATATTCCGTGTTCAAAGACTCATCCCTTGTTCTTTTAAAAAGCAAAATTGTGGTTACTGTTAGACACTTGCAATGGAAGTTAATGAGGCCATTCCATAAACATTGAAAAATATACATAAAAGATCTAAACATTATCCATGCTAACATTATTTTAGTGTTATAAAATCACGGGTTTACTGGCATTTTGGCGTTTACTGCGTTACGTCGTCATGACAACAAAATTGTAATTTTGGATATTACTTTACAAAGAAAAGGTTAGCAAGCGATTTTATCACACTAAAATCTTGCTAACATTTATAATGTTTTTATGTGTGGCTATTCTTTTGAAATAGTGTGTATTTTAATGTTTATGGACTGGCCCCATTCACTTCCATTGTAAGTGGTTTCCTGTGACCACAAGTTTTCTGTCTTTTTTATTTATTTATTTTTGTATTTTATTTTGTACCCCTTTCTCCCTAATTTGGAATGCCCAATTCCCAATGCGCTCTAGGTCCTCATGGTGGCGTAGTCACCGCTGGTTGCATCGATGCGGGTGCGGAGGACGAATCTCAGTTGCCTCCGCGTCTGAGAACGTCTATCTGCGCATCTTATCTCGTGGCTTGTTGAGCGCTTTAGGAGGCTTCACGCTATTCTCTGCGGCATCCACGCACAACTCGCTCCGCACCCCACAGAGAGCAAGAATCACATTATAGCGACCACAAGGAGGTTACCCCATGTGACTCTAACCTCGCTAGCAACCGGGCCAATTTGGTTGCTTAGAAGACCTGGCTGGAGTCATTCAGCACACCCTGGAGTCAAATTTGTGACTCCAGGTGTGGTAGTCAGCGTCATTACTTGCTGAGCTACCCAGGCCCCCCTACCTTCTTCTTTTTTTTAAATGAAAGAGGGATGAATCGAAATGATTTATTGTGCTTGTCAAATTGTATTCAACCCAGGACATACCTATAATCAAACATTTAAAACGTCACACACTAATGGAATTAAATGATTAATTGCTAGCAATATGGCAGTAATATAGTAATGCATAAACTTTATATTATAATATACTGTAGGTAGAAGGGAATTAACATTAAAGGTGCCAACTTTGACTGGGTACAATATTCATACAGAGTCGTGCTATGATGTGGTTTGCCCTGGAACCTCAACATGTATACTGGACCAGACCAACAACGCCTACTGCGTGACCTGTAACCAGCTTTGTCCTGAAGAGACTTCGCCAGAGCAATACCTGTGTGGTAATGATGGGACTGTGTACGCCAGTGCCTGCCATCTCAGAAGAGCAACGTGTATCATGGGACGATCCATTGGAGTAGCCTATGAAGGGAAATGCATAGGTGAGAATCAGACTGAATTTTGTGCTTGCACAATAGCCTCTTAAACATGTGGTTCTCATTAATCTGTTTTCTGTTGCAATAACACATTCATGTTTCACATGGTTAGCTCTGACTGTTGCTGCTTTTCTGTGTCATTTAATACCTCCTCAAACCACATTGAGGGCAAAGCTTGAAAAATGGCTAAAATTAACATTTATTTTAAGACAATAATATAGCAACGTTATAGAGTGTGGCTCAAGGAAGTGGTTTTACAAAGAGTGAAATCCTGTATGATTTAAAATTAGATTTTCAAGACACCATTTGGGGTTCCTCAGACACCAGATGGTGGAACCCTCTGGGAAAACCTCGAGACACCCTTTCAGTTCTCTGAGAATCATAAACTTATTTACTGCAAGAACTCTAAAGATGGTCCATGGTTCCTTGTTTATTTTTACTGTCACACAAATTACAAGTAAAACGGCAGATTATTAGTTCATAAACACTTAATTTTCGCCCTGTTCCCCACACAATGCTATCTTATGACATCTAAACTTGTAAGGCGATATATTTTAATGTTTACATTACATATCCGACAACATTTACAAGCTTGTTTGAACATGATAAACTGATAGAGCCGTTGCACTTACGATGCAATTGTTGCGAGTCCTGAAGGGCACGCAAGTCAACACGACTCGAAGATGTCATAAAAGCACCAGAAAATGATGTTGTTGCTTTTTTCATCTCACATTTTCTTTTTATTACACTATCGGTTAGGTTTAGGGTAGGGAGGTTGGTTTTGTTGATTTAAAACTCGATAGAGCATTAACCTTAAAAACCTCATCTGTTTGGGAGAAAATGTAACCTGCTTTTAGCGCCACACAGTGGACATTTCACCTTGGAACTGCCGCGATACTTTTCAGTAATATCATTTTGCTAAAATGTTGGCAATCACATAATTTTCATGAAATCAGGCTGGCTTTGAGGAACTTTAACTATTAAATATAAATAAGTATTAAATACATAAAAAATATTTTTGAGATATAAATGGTGGCTAGAGGTTCTCCAGATGCTCTTTTGGTCTCAGTAGGGTTTGGGGATAGGGTTAGATATTAATATATTTCTTATTCAAAGATGACTTTCGTGTCACATCCATTCAAATGTTTGTTATGCATAATGTTTGCTAATTTTTTGCACTTGCGCATTGTGTCGCGCATAGGTGCACATGCACACAACAGGCTAGCTCTCATTGAGCTTCACCAATCCACTTTGTTCTCCCCAGATGCCAGATCATGTGAGGACATCAACTGCCGAGAGGGACGAAAATGTCTGTGGGATAAGCAGACAGGAAGGGGACGCTGTTTGGTGTGCGAGGACACCTGTCCTGAAAGTCGTCCAGGCGACAGCGTCTGCGCCAGTGACAATGCCACTTACCCTAGCGAGTGTGGCATGCGACAGGCTGCCTGCTCTTTGGGTCTCGTCCTGGAAGTCAAACACTTGGGCTCCTGCAACTGTAAGTAAAGGATGCTAAACCAGCCTGCAAAATGTGCACCCCCCATCCCATTGCCCCGCAGAGAAATGTCCCTCTATCTTGCCCCACCAAAAACAAACCCCCTTCCATTGCCCCAACAGGACACTACAAGGAACATTAAGACTGTTTGAGAGTATCTATGTGCCCTTGTGTTGGCTTCCTCCACAAAGACATTCTGTCCAAGAAGACATTCTGATCCATTAGCTGTGTCCAGGACAGCGCAGATGTCTTCTGCGCATCTATAGACTTAGACTTAAAAGAGGTGTTAACCCAAAGTCCTCGAGATCAAGCCTGGAAGCATTTTGATTCGGAATGCGAGACAGTTGCTCACTGGTTACACTGTCTATGCATCTGAGACAGAAATGTCTAGACTGACGGTGTTGACAAGTCATGTGGAAAGCACATAGGGACATAAACTCATTTAGTGTGCTCTGTTTGTGAATCATGTTGTTGTCTCTGCCTATGGCTGACCCTCGAACGCTCTTTCTCGTTGTGTGATATGGCTGAGCATGCATGATATGGACAAATAAAATTGAGCCTGGTGCCATTAAGGTGCTGCTATACCAGGGTCAGAAATTAACCAGGTTTTGGGGCAAAAATGTTACAGAATGTGACAAAAATGTTTAAAATTTGTGGGTGAAAGAATGCTCCTGTAGTGAATTCCTCTGTTTTTATGTTATCTAATATATAGATACTGTATATTTCTGATCAGTGGTCGACAGATATGGGATTTTCAATGGCCGATACGATACCGATATCTAGCAAGCAGGATGGCTGATAAATGGCGAAATACATAATACATTGGTAGATTTTGGAAGAACTGACACAAGGGAAAGTTCACATTTCTGTTAATCAGCCAAGTAAATACAGTTATTGGCCGATGCCAATAATAAAAAAATGGCCAAAACTTGCCAATTAATCAGCCTGGCCAATATATCGGCCTATCGCTATTTCTTATATGTCAATTACTTGAATTCTGTGACATAAAAGAACAGCATGCTCTGTGTTTCTAAATGGCTAGAAACAAATTAAGGCCCTTATTAATTAATTTCATAATAATTCACTTCATTTCTGACACTGTTCATTACTCAAGCTAGCATCTCAATCATTTTATAGTAGTAGTTTTTATCGTTTTTGTGTAATAAAGGGACACTCCACAATTTTTTCAATGTAAGGTTTGTTATGTCCATCTTGCACATGTCAAAATATGTGCAAATGTTATTTATCTTACCATATTTTTAAATGGCTAACTATCGGACAATTAATCTGCCTGGCAGATTATCAGTCTATTACTGATATATGAATTAATGATAACATTTGACATTAATTCATGGCATGCTCTCAGTTTTTATATGGTTTGAAGAAAAAAGGTACAGATTAATGTTTAAAATGCCTCTAAAAATCAATTCCTGTTGGCAAATATTGCAAATCCTGCTAATTTCTGACATAATACTTAGTACTGTGCAATACCTAAGATAACATCTCAACATTCTTATAGTAGTGGTACTTGTCTGTGAGTAACAAAGGGACACTCAACATAAGGTTTGTTATGTCCATCTTGCTCATGTCAACATTTGTGAAAATTGTGTCATTTATCACATTATATTTTGTGTTCTTAACTGTTTCTAATGAAACTGTACATATACATGCCACTTATTTTTCCTCTAACCCGAAGAGGACATTTCTTTGTACATAAAATATTTCTAAACTATAATATCCAATTTTCTTACATTTTTTTTGCAATGGTTTAATGCATGGCATAACAAATCTCATGTGTAAAATGTATTCCTTTTTGTGATTTTATGTTTAGTGTAAAAATGACTATATGGTTAAATGATTAGTTATGACATCTGCTAATGCTAAGTACGTTTTTCTCCAGTCAAGTTAGCGTGTGGCATTGACAAATCATTTTCCAAAAAGCTTAATGAAATTTTTGTTCATAAGAAGGGATGACACAATGTCTCTTCGCTTGTTTTTATTTAATTCTTTTAATAAAAAACAAGAAATTGTCTCCACAGGCACCACTCCATAGAGAGTTGAACTTATCAAAACTCAGTGTGCTTTCTCTATGCTTTCATTCTTAATCACTGCAACTCAATCCCATTCTCTTCAACTAGAAGCTACGATCCTACCTGCTTGTGTGAATCGCAAAGCATCATTTGAGTTGCTTTGGGATAAAGATGCGAATACCTTTCAACCTTTTTTATGCAGTAAGACTCATTTGTGCGTCAATGCTGTTGTGTTTTATACTAATGCACCAGCTACTTTATTTCTCTTTAGCCCTCCCAGAGGAGATGAATGAAGAGGAGGAAGATGAAGATTACACAGATAATAGCCATGTATCTCTGTTACTGACTGGATAAACCACAGTCAACAGCAGAACTCGGTTTCAGCACAGTCATGTTGATATTGTACATACATGTACTCATATTTATTTTCCATGGACAGACGTGGAAGATGCTTATTGTTGTAGATGTTTATTTATACATTTTTTTCTTATTATTTATACATTCATAGTCTGAATAAATGAACTGTCATTTTTTCTTTGTAATCTTTGGAAAAATATTATTTATTTTAACGTGCAATGTTACTCTATGTAAGGTAAATGTGTTTTGAAAAGTGTATAATAATACATTTTGTGAAAAAAAAATAAAATAAAAAAAACGTCCAACTTGCCAACTTTCCAAATGGAATATCTGCAACATATTTGCATGTGTATTCTGTGTAATCTAATGTTCACTAATTAATGTACTTACCGTAGATTTGATTCTGTTTACAATCAAAGCCGACCAAAGCGGCTTTGTCATTAAAATCTTTGAATGATTTTCTTTTCCATTTTAACATGTACACCAAAAAGAAAAAAACAAACAGTGGTTTAATGTTACATAAATAGTGTTAAATAAATTAATCATGTTTTCCTGGTGGAATCAATGAATTTTGATTTCTAGAAACTGACAATTTTGCCAGTGTTGTGTGTGGATGCTCGACAGAGGAATCTAGTTTATCATATATTGTAAAGATTGAACTATATCAATTTTAACATTGTTGGTCTTTTTTTTTTTTTTTTTTTTCATTTTAGACATCCATCTATAAATGCAGTTTTGTATTTTTATGTAAATGTTTAATGTACATAAAATGTATTATGCTATTTGTAAAGAAGCAGTATAAAGAGTAAAAACTGAAGAAAAAAAATGTTTAAGTCTCCTACTTCAATTACTGTGGTCGGAAGCTTGTTTCAAAACCTATGGCACAAAAAGCAACAAGTAATATTCCAGAACATTCCTAGAAATCCTGTGGAATTCAGTGTTTGGAAACATTTTGCGTAATTAACCTTGACCTCAAATCCTTAGAAAGTGAATGTGTTGTTATTCCTAGCTAGCCAGAAGTAGATTTATCTGAATACATACTCGCAAAAGCATGCACTCACACAAACCAATTCAGCCAAGGTCTTTAGAAGCCACCAGAACTGTCTGAGCTCAAGCATGTAAACTAATCTGCCAGGAAGCTGTACAGACAGAGCTAATTGGAAAAGAGAAAGATGCCACCTATTTGCTTTGCCTGCCTTCATTGGATGCTTACCATTAATTTCAACCCATTTAGATGTTTGAGACATCTTCCTGCACTAATTCCTAGATAATGTACAAACTGTATGGAACAAACGCCTTGAAACATCAAGTTAACAGGTTTTAATGTGACATCTATTTTTAGAAATAAAAAAATGTGTCCTTCCAAACCAGTAAAAAATTATTATAATTTTTTTCTGTGGAACACAAAAGCAGAATTTTATCAGAAAGTCTGAGCTGCTCTTTTACATAAATAACTGTGAAAGAGGCAACGGGACATTGACTTGTTGCTTCCGAGTGACATCCCCCATTAGACATGTTTGCATCAATTCAAACATGGTCACATTTCCCTCTAGCGCAACTGACAGCATGTTGCCAGAGCAACTTTCAAGACATGGGTTCTAGTCCTGCAGAAACCAGAAAGAAATTGTTTTCACATAAACAATAGTTACAATTGGTTACATCTTAACTCTAAAATTATATTTGGACTCTACTGACGGTTAGGACTTACTGTTAATAAAACACTGATTCTTTAGATAAGGGACAAAACATGTCCTACATCCAAAAGTCTTGTTTATGTTAAGAATCAAGAAATGTATATGTGACACCACTCAACAGAAAGAGGACAGGAAACAAGTCTTCCTCTCAAGGTAAGCCTTTTAATCTGTTATTCTTATCGTTTCAATAACACACACACAATATAATTTCAAACGCTGGGTTTGCTTGTCAGCTCTTTCTCCCCATGCTCTGTGGCTGCTGGCTTTTTATCCGCTCTCCTCGCTCTACTGCAATTAGAGACAGGTGTTAGACATAATTTAGCTCAGGTGTGAGCGCCCTTACCGCTTTTCTCTCCGGACGGGCGCTTGACCACGCCCCGCTGCCACATACCCCCACCGCCCGACTCAGGCCGGGCGTCATCCGGCCTGCCTACCACTCCCCATTTCTGGAGAGGAAGTCAGCGGCAGCCATCTGCACCCCGGTCTGTGGACCACCTTGAACTTAAAGGCTGCAGGGCCAGATACCAGCGGGTGATCCGGGCGTTAATATCTTTCATGCGGTGGAGCCACTGCAGTGGGGCATGATCCGAGCAGAGGGTGAAGGCCCGCCCCAGCAGGTAATACCGAGGGTGAGGACCGCCCACTTGATGGCCAAACACTCCTTCTCCACGGTGCTGTACTTAGTCTCCCTCAAAGAGAGCTTCCGGCTAATGTACAGCACTGGAGCTCCTCCCCTCCACCACCTCGCGAGTACGGCCCCCAGCCCTCTGTCTGAAGCGTCCGTCTGCAAAATAAAAGGGAGAGAGAAATCAGGTGCATGAAGAAGCGGCCCCCCACAAAGTGCGGCTTTAATCTGCACAAACGCCTGTTGGCAGTGCTCTGACCATTGGACCGGATCTGGAGCCCCCTTTTTAGTGAGGTCAGTCAGCGGGCTGGTGACGTCCGAATAATTAGGCACGAACCTTCTATAATAGCCAGCCAGCCCCAGGAACTGCCTCACCCCCTTTTTGGTCTTAGGTCTAGGGCAAGTCGCAATCGCTGCGGTTTTATCAATTTGGGGACGCACCTGGCCATGACCCAAGTGGAACCCCAGATACCGTACCTCCACCGCCCAATCGCACACTTCTTAGGGTTTGCCGTGAGCCCGCCCGGCGCAGCGATCTCAGGGCGGCCCTCAGATGTTGCATGTGCCGCTGCCAATCATTGCTATAAATGATAATATTATCTAAATAGGCAGCGGCGTATGCGGCGTCGCGGTCTGAGGATCCGATCCATGAGTCGCTGAAACGTGGCGGAGCCCCAAACAAACCGAAAGGAAGCGTCACAAATTGGTGTAATCCAAGCGGCGTAGTGAAGGCTGTTTTTTCACGGGACATTGGTGTCAAGGGATCTGCCAATAACCCTTTGTTAAATCCAAGGTCGAATAAAAGCGAGCAGTACCTAACCGATCGAGCAGTTCATCAACACGGGGCATTGGGTACGCGTCAAATTTAGACACAGCGTTAACTTTTCTGTAATCCACACAGAATCGAACAGACCCATCACTCTTGGGAACAAGAACAACCGGGCTGGACCAATCACTGTGGGATTCCTCTATTACGCCCATATCAAGCATCGCATCTAATTCTTCCCGTACTATTTTCTTTTTATGTTCGGATAGCGATAAGGCGACAACGCACCACCGCGCCCGGCTCGGTCTCGATGTGGTGCTGTATGATGTCTGTACGGCCCGGTAGAGGGAAAACACGTCTGCAAACTCCCTTTGTAACTTCGGAAACCTCTGTGAGTTGCCGTGGTGAGAGTTGGTCTCCACAAGTAACCGGAGTGTTAGGATTGTAGTTTTTGTTTACCTCCGGTCCGAGCTCCGCCCTCTCGGAACTACTGTGGCCAGCATCACAGAGGCCGCCTCCTCCCTCCATAATTTCAGGAGGTTGAGGTGATAAATTTGACGTCGCCCCTCTATCGGTACGTTTAACTTCATAATCGAGATCCCCAACTCGTCGTGTGACCTCAAAGGGTCCTTGCCACTTGGCGAGTAATTTAGAGCTTCGATGTTGGGAGTAATACTGAGTACCTTATCTCCGGTGCAAATTCCGTAGCCGAGCACCCCTGTCATACAGCCGGCGTTGGCGTTCTTGAGCTTGGAGCAAATTCTCCTGTGTTAATCGCCCCAGTGTGTGGAGTTTTGCTCTAAGATCGAGAACGAACTGAATTTCATTTTTACTATTAGAAGGTCCCTCCTCCCACGCCATGGATGACGTCAAGGACACCGCTGGGCGTCGCCCGTACAGTAGCTCAAACGGGGAGAACCCTGTGGAGGCTTGTGGGACCTCTCGTACTGCAAACAACAGGGGTCTAGCCACTTATCCCAATTTCTAGCGTCATCGTGTACGCAATTTACTGAATCATGTTCTTGAGCGTTTTATTAAATCGTTCCACTAGGCCATCTGTCTGCGGGTGGTAAACGCTAGTGCGAATCGATTTAATGCCCAAGAGCTCGTAAAGTTCGCGAAGTGTTCGTGACATAAAAGTCGTGCCTTGATCGGTGAGGATTTCTTTCGGAATCCCCACCCGGGAGATTATCTTGAAGAGTGCCCCAGCAACACTACGTGCTGAGATGTTCCTCAGAGGCACTGCTTCCGGATATCGCGTTGCGTAATCCACTAGGACTAACACAAAGCGATGTCCGCGTGCTGACCGTTCTAATGGCCCGACGAGGTCCATCCCAATTCTCTCGAAGGGGACCTCGATTAATGGTAGAGGGCGCAATGGCGCTTTTGGGGTGGCGGTGGGTTTACCAGCTGACATTCACGCACGCCGCACACCACCTCGCGGACGTCACCGCCAATGCCCGGCCAATAGAAGCGGGCTATTAGGCGGAGAAGTGTTTTCCGTTCCCCTAGGTGACCGGCCATAGGATTGTAGTGGGCGCCTGGAAAACCATTTCCCGACGGCTCCGTGGAATCAATAATTGTGTTACTTCCTCCTTTGTTTGAGCGTCCTGCGTCACTCTATATAACCGATCTTTAATCAAAGCAAAGTATGGGTATGCAATGGCGGCGCCGGCGGAGCTGTTGACCATCAATCACTCTCACTTGGTCAAGAGCATGTTTAAGGGTTTCGTCCCGTGACTGCTCTAGAGGAAAGTCCCCTTCAGGGAATTCCCTGAGAGGAGGGGCGGCCACCTCGCCCCGTCCCTCGTCATTCCGAGCAGCTGAGGACGGCCCCGGCTCCACCTCCCCTGCCAAAGCATCGCACACCGCACACCTCTTTATGCAGGACCCATCCGCACAAATACCCTCTAATATATCTTTCAAATTTGGCCAATCAGTACCCAAGATTAGCGGATGGGTGAGGCGGGAACTAACCGCTGCCTCCACACTATGTTTTTTTCCCCTAAATTTAATCGCCAAAGTCACCATGGGATATTTGTGAACATCCCCATGCACACACCTCACCCTCACCAGTTTAGATAAACCCAAAGCCCCGGGTTGAACCAAGCGTTGGTGGATGGTGGTCTGATTGCAGCCGGTATCCAGCAAAGCTTGGTAAATACCCCTCCTGATCCTTACCGGAATCCGGTATGCTCCAGCCCGATAGGGGGCAGCCTGCGGGACGTCGGAGACCCGCACCACCGTCCCCACCTCCATCAGCGGACACTGATCCCGAAGTGGCCCGGTCTCCGCAAGTCCAACAGGCCGGCCCAGGCGTTGCGGCCGCACTCGTGCTGGCGGCGCCCCACCTGAGGAGAAGAGCGGCTGAAAGACGGGGAATGGGAGGGCGCATTCTCCCATGGCCGGGGACAGGTCTCTGGAACCCTCCACGCCTGCGC
The DNA here is from genome assembly GCF_025860055.1 of Xyrauchen texanus. Lineage (NCBI taxonomy): Eukaryota > Metazoa > Chordata > Actinopteri > Cypriniformes > Catostomidae > Xyrauchen > Xyrauchen texanus. Next base: position 10,577,284 of record NC_068318.1, on the reverse strand, counting down.
GGGGCAGTAACGGGCCCTGGGGAGAGAACAGAAGGAGAAAACACAGGGGAGGGGGCGAGGGCATGGGCGGAAACAAGGGAAGGGGAGAGAGAGAGAAGAAGAGGGCTCGTCCGCCCTCGGGATCGCCGCCAAGTGGTCCTCCGCTAGCCGAACAGCTTCCTCCAGCGACGCCGGGCGATGGCACTGGACCCACCCGCCGTCTTCCGAGGCAGCCGTTGAACGAACTGTTCCAGTACCACCTGGTCGATTACCCCCTCGACGTCGTGGTCCCCCGCGAGCAGCCAGCGCCGACAGGCGTCCCGGAGCCGTTGGGCAAACGCGAACGGGCGATCGGACTTCTCCAACTTCATGCTCCGGAAGAGCTGGCGATTCTCTTCCGGGCTCTGACCGACCCGCTGCAGAATGGCCCTCTTCAGGTCAGTGTAAGCCAGGAGATTCGTCGCCGGCAGTTGTTGTGCCGCGAGTTGAGCTTCCCCAGACAGGAGAAGAATTAGCCGGGCTGCCCACTGTTCGGGCGGCCAGCCCCAGATTTCGGCCATCCGCTCAAACAAGTCGAGGAAGGCCTCAGGATCATCTGCTGCCCCCATCTTCTGTAACGTGGGCGGGGGTAGCGTAGCGCGGCTGTCCGGGGTCGCGGCTGTGGCCGGCTCCGTCTCCTGGCTGAGGAGGCTCCGGATGGCGAGCCGGTCCTCTGCCTGAGCCCGCATGATCTCAAAAAACCGGCGGTCTTGGTCCTGCCGGAGCTCAACCAGGGCTTGCTGGTGGCCTTGATGCAGCGTCGCGAGGGACTGGAGGACTTCTGCCAGCTGGGAGGACTCTATGGGGCGACTTTGCTCCATAATTATCCCGGGTTTCGGCACCAGTGTGACACCACTCAACAGAAAGAGGACAGGAAACAAGTCTTCCTCTCAAGGTAAGCCTTTTAATCTGTTATTCTTATCGTTTCAATAACACACACACAATATAATTTCAAACGCTGGGTTTGCTTGTCAGCTCTTTCTCCCCATGCTCTGTGGCTGCTGGCTTTTTATCCGCTCTCCTCGCTCTACTGCAATTAGAGACAGGTGTTAGACATAATTTAGCTCAGGTGTGAGCGCCCTTACCGCTTTTCTCTCCCGGACGGGCGCTTGACCACGCCCCCGCTGCCACAGTATAATACTAAAATACTGAAAAAGTTCAATCTAAGGGAAATGTGTATACTCAGGGCATTTATGAGCTATTTTAAAATAATTTAATTAGATTATTTTTCAGTGCATGCTGTATTCTTGGAAGCATGTGTAACTTAACCTGTCCTCAGCAAGAGGTCATAATGATAAATTGCCAAACAAAGTGTTTTATAATGCAACAAATTCATAAATATAAATATCAAATGAAAGGTAGGGATCTGTCAGATTTCAAACACATGAAGTAAACTTGAAATTATATTTTCCATTAAAAAAAAACTGCCTATCAAAGTTGGGCCCTCACTTTGCATAAAATATCAAATATTTTTTTATAATCCTGAATAAATCAGACAATGTGATGGGTCAGTTACAGTATAACTCTAAGGACCCTTTACCACTGCCTGCTCATTGTGGATGCAACAGTAGGACACGTGGTTTTGTAAATTTTTGTAACAAGGTTTAAAATGAGCAAGGATGAGGTGGGAACTGGTTAAATAGTCAAAATAATGTTTAAAGTTGCAGTATGTAACAATTTTCATGCAATTTTCGCCTATTTTTTGCCTTAAACTTGAAGAACGAGCCCTTCCCGGACTTCCTAGGTTGCCTATTAACGCCTGTAGACTGATTTTCATGTGAAAGGAGAAAATCCAAAGGATGTGACCAGGGACGGCCCGACCCAATAAACAACCTAAACATTTGTTTAGGGCCCCGTGATTGGTTCGGGGCCCCACACACCACCCCCATTTATTTTATTTTTTGCCCATCAATTACTCTAATCAACAAAACACACAACCGTATCAGTGAAACGTAGTATGTTTCATTTCGTATATTTTTTCTAAATTAACTAGAATTTTCTAGAAACCTGTAGGGCCCCATACACTATTTTTGTTTAGGGCCCCAAAAACCCTAGGTCCGGCCCTGGATGTGACGATTATGCGTGTATGTATATTGATTCACAGGGAGAGAGGAGCGGAAGTGGGCAGGTTTTGCAATCAAGCTTCATGCCGGCCGTGTGAACCCCGGCTCTCTTATTAGATTTACACATTAATGAGCGACAGCGACAACAAACAGTCTGGCTAAGCAGGAACGTGATTGTGGTCGAGCGAAAACTAGAGTGAACATTGGCAGGGCATTTGACTCCTGGAAGGACCCTGAATTGGCGTTCTTCTTATTTGACAGGCAAGCTTAAATAACTGCAAAGCATATGAAATATAGTGCCATAAGTATTGATCTGTGTAATTTTAGATAACTTGATCTTGCCTGCTAACGCTGACGAATTGCAAGCTACCTTGTTTCATAACTTTCAAATAATTTCAACAATATTCTCTTTATACCTAAAGTCAGGTATACAGGATAAATTTAAGCATATATGCTGGTTTCTTGATCATAGTACAACATATGACATACAAAACATACAATAGTGCAAAATAACAGTGCAGTGCAACAGCAAAGTGTCTGGTATAGTTCGGTAGTGTGTAGCTGTATGTGTGTATCAGTATGCTATGTTAGCTGACAAGTAGTTTTAGTTTAGCATCAAAGTTTGTAGTAAAACAATCATAACTGTTTCATTTTAATTATGCTACCTCATCTCTCAGCATGCCTTTCGAGACCTGGGAGGGAGACAATGGGAGGGAAAAGGGGATAGGGAAAGAGCGAGGCAGAGCGACAGTGAGAGAAAGAGATGAGAGAGGGAAAAAAAAGTTCCAGCGGTTCCCAGACACGCTATCGCCTGGTCATCGACCACTCCTCCACCCTCTGCCGGAAGACAGCCGCTCCTCCCTGAGCGGCCAGCAGCGACTCCTCCATACCCTGGCGGACAGCCTCGGCTGCTCCTTTGAGCAGACAGCAGTGGCGAGGACTCCACAACAGTGCATCCCTCCTCCTTCCTGGGTTTCAGGACCAATGTAACAAGGTTTAAAAAATGAGGAGGCGGGAACCAGCTGAACAGTTTAATGAAAACATAAAATACACAAACATAAACACACATGGCAGCTGCGTGTGGCTCTCTCTCTCTCTCTTTCTCTCTCTCTCTCCCACACTGCCGCATCCAGCTTAGCTTTATCCCTCTCCTAGGCTGATTAGACCAATAGGGGGCCGGCCGTGCATAATCACAGCCCGGCCCCGCCCTCCTCCTCATCACATTTTTATATTATTATAAATTATTATAAGTACACTACATTACTTTTGCATTTGCATTTCAAACTGGAAGAAAAACGTTTACAATTTACTTCTTCAGTTTGGGTTTGGTTTAACAAAGGATAAATGACAGATGATCAGATCCAATGTCCTTTTATTTTTAGATGACTGTTTATTTCAGTATCAGTCTATGGTCCACTCTATTCTTGACTCTTTTTTAATTTGTTCTCCAATTTCCTCCCCAATTTGGAATGTCCAATTCCCAATGCGCTCTAAGTCCTCATAATGGTGTAGTGACTTACCTCAATCTGGGTTGTGGAGGACGAATCTCAGTTTCCTCCGCATCGGGCACAGTCAATCTGCGCATCTTATCACGTGGCATGCTGAGCGCGTTGCCGCAGAGATGTAGTGCATGTGGAGGCTTCACGCTGTTCTCCATGACATCCATGCACAACTCACCACGCGCCCTACCGAGAGCGAGAACCACACATTATAGCGACCATGAGGAGGTTAACCCATGTGACTCTACCCTCCCTAACAACCGGGCCAATTTGGTTGCTTAGGAGACCTGGCTGGAGTCACTCAGCACGCCCTAGATTCGAACTCGCGACTCCAAGGGTGGTAGGCAGCTTCTTTACTCACTGGGCTACGCAGGACCCCTATTCTTGACTCTTTAATTCAACAACAAATGCATAAAACAGCAAACAACTTCACGCTGAAGTAATCGCCCAAGGGTCATTTAAGCCGTCCACTCGCAGACGCGGAACTCACAGAATGTCGGTTGAGCTGAAAACCTGAGGGGGTGAAGTTACCCTGGTATAAGTAAGTGAAATACATAAATGTGTTGATTACCTTTGTTATTTTCTTCATGTCGAACTTACTTATAATTTATGACTTACATGTTTATTTCAGTAAGCACAAAGAAGAAACGTTGAAAAAGCAGGAGGGAATGAAACAAGTTTCCGAGAGCACATTACAGCCAAACACTGATTGAAGCCGACTGCACTGATATAAAGAGATTAACTGAGCTCTATTCAAGAGAATGTCTAATGTCAAAGAGAGGAAGTGATGGAAATGTTTCAATTTCTCAACTTGTATTTAGTGTTTGCAGTTTTACTGTAATTATCAAAAATATGATAATTACGGATTTGTTTTATTCAAGATGCTATATTATTTCACATAGGATTTAGGAAAGACCCTCATCTAACTCAGAGCACTTCTGAAGATCTGGCCACCAACATCATTATTGCCATGAGAAGTGAAAATCACACAGGACATTTGACTTCAAAACAGAAACATAAAAGTTACATCTTTTCCTTATTATTTCCATATTAGTAATGGTTCATTTCTGTTTGCAGTGGCTCTGGAGTGCAGCATTACTGGTTTGACCATCTTCATACAGTAAAACACAACACTCATGTAAGTTTTAAGATGTAATTTAGAAAGATACATATTTTTTTCTGTTTTTCCCCCCTATTACTATGCATACTGACAGCACGTCTAATAACTGTTAACTTTCAGGGATCAGCACATCCATCCTCAACCTGATCTTTCATATGGTGTCAAGACCCCTCAGATGTAATTTATGAAGTGAATACATGTAAATGTAAATGAAAAACAAAAGTGTTTCTATAAAAAAAGAGACATTTGTCTACAAATACATCCATTTCAAATTAATTTAGTATTTAAAAAATAAAAAATAAGATTTAAAACATATTTTGTCCCTTATCTCAAGAATTAGCAAAAATATGTATGTTTTCTGTATTACAAGATTAACTACAAATACATGCTTTTGGAGCCACTCTGTGGACATTTCACCTGCAAACTGGAGTTCACACATGCCCGCACATCCAACAACATTTCCAACTTCAGTCACTGGGGGCCGTGATTCGAATTTAGGTAAGCACAGGCCAATTTAGCAGCAGAACTTTTGACCTACTATTGCCGCATTTCACAGTACGATCAGTCTGAATGGGAACTGATGCTGTTGAACTCCAAAAATAACAAGCACACTAAAAGTCACCCATACAACCTGTGCACTACATTCTTAGTCTTCTGAAACGCCACGATAGCTTTGTGTTAGGAATAGAAATTTAAATATGTCTGGAATGATTCACAGAAAATCTTCATTATAGCTCTAAAATCACCTTCATGTCCACACACACAGTACAGTTTATAAAAACGCAGTGGTAGTTTTGATGTTAATGACATAATACAGAATTGCTTCTTGCATGTTTCTGGTGCTCAACCTGGCATGATACATCTTGACATGCCCTTTTTGAATGTATGGGAACAGGAATTAAATATATTTTTCATTTTTGGAGCTCAACAGCCTCAGTCCCATTCACTTTCATTGTGTAAAATAATTATTTTGGTCTTCCAAGAAAGAAAGAAAGAAAGAAAGAAAGAAAGAAATACAGGTTTGGAACAACATGAGGGTGAATACATTATTTCAGGATTTTCATTTTAAGCTTAAGTATTCCTTTAAGCTATTTCCAAACAGTCCACCCAGTGTCATCCCTGTCAAATTTACTTAGGCTTCAATTAAAATGATGGACGGAGGTTCTGTTCAGTAAAGTCTGTGCTAGCATGGATGATCTTTTTGTCTCTCAAAGGGTAGCTGAATCAGCAGTGGGCCCAGGCTGTTTTATCATAAGGGAATATGGGCACCCGGGCCCTGCTGCTACCTGCTGGGTAGCATCTGTGATAGCTCAGAGACAGAAAGAGTAATTATATTTGAAATAATTGCAGTGGCGAGATGGTAATCAGAGTGAACACTGAGTCACTGTATCAGACTTGTTTTGGAAAAAATAGCAGACAGCCACTATAACAATGTTAGGGAAAAGCTTACGTTACACTAGAAGGGAGAAACTCGTTTCTTTTTCCCTCCATGCTCATGCTTGATAGTGTTAAATCCTCTTGACTTTCCAATAGTATGTTTATGTTGTTTTCTAGAAAAAAATTAAAATCCTCAAAACAAGAGACATTTATTTGAGAATAACTGTAATGATAATGACACTTGTTGTTTTCAGAGAATATATTTTTTCAATTGAAGACCTCATGAGATCAAAATTGGAGTTTAGTGGCTTTTAGTCCATGCCTTTTAGCTTTAAGACTATCTACAATATATGCTAGTTTACACCTAAAAGTTCACAAAATTAACATTTAACAGATATACACATTTAAAATGTATAGTGTTTTAAAATGGACTAAAATATTGACGACACATCTTAAATGCATGTCCATATTTTTGTCCCACTACACGCTCTCTTGTATGAGAATGTCCCTCCCGACCTAATAACACCTGCCACACACTAACAATAGAGAGTATCAAATCTCAGTTCATGGCTGTTCAAGGCTATTGGCCATTTTTTTAAAAAGGGACAAGCCATTCAATGTAGTTTTTGTCTTGTTTTAAGGATTAACCACACAAATGTTGTTAGGTTTATGCTTAAAACAACAAAAAAGTACAAAACAGTTACAAAAACAAGAAGTCTTAATGTAAAAAAATGTATTTCTTCCATGTAATTTTTGCTCTATGAAGTCACATTAAAACTGACCTGGACACTTTTTGTTTCTTCACTTTTTTGGTACTTTTCAGATGCCATACATACATACATATATTAGACTTTACTGTTTTAGCCTTGTTCCACAATTTTTATCTTTGTTTAGATGATTAAAGAGTATTTTTTTATTTGATTATTAGTATTTTTTTATAATGGATGTTCATAGTTTAATATTAAAAGTATTTTAATATTAAACTATGTAAATCCATTATAAAAAAATACTAATTATTGCAAACTTCAAAATCGTTAATCATCTAAACAAAGATTAAAATGAACATAAATCATTTTGATATTTATTGTCATTTTAAATTTTTTTTTTTTTTCAATAACGTACTTGTTTACCAAGTCCACAAAAGTGTCAGTAAAGAGCATGCTTGAGTCAAGTGATGTTTTAAGAAAACAAAGAAAAATCAAGGTAAAAATCACTTGTGAGCAGAATATTTTTATTGGGTGTCATTTCTAATCAAGCTTTAATTTAGCTAAATTGAGCAAAAACTGTGACAATATTTTTAATTGTGTTTATTTAGTTTATTTTTGCTACACAAAATATTAGCTATGAAATTAGTCTTAGCAAGACAAAGAAGTTGGCCATTTTATTTTTAAAATGTAATTTCCATCACCATCATTTCCACCACAGAATTCTATTAAAGGAATATTCCGGGTACAATACAAGCTCAGCATTTGTAACATAAAGTTGATCTGCAACTCCAGCCTGTGGATCACCTCGAACTTAAATGGCTGAAGAGCTAGATACCAACGGGCGATCTGCAGATCGGTATCCTTCATGCGATGGAGCCACTGGAGCGGGGCGTGGTCCAAACATAGGAGGTAATACCGAAGGGCGAACCGCCCACTTGATGGCCAGACATTCCTTCACAATGGTGTTGTACCTCGTCTCTCTCACCGAGAGCTTCCGACTGATGAACAGCACTGGTTGTTCCTCCCCCTCGACCTGCTGGGACAACAGGCTCCCAACCCCATGTCCGACATATCGGTCTATAAAACAAAAGGGAGACAGAAATCAGGAGCATGTAACAACGGCCACCACAAAGCCTGTTGGCATGGTTCCGTCCACTGGATCAGGTCTGGGGCTCTCTTTCTAGTGAGATGAGTCAGTGGGCTGGTAACGTCTGAATATTTAGGCACAAACCTTCTATAGTAGTCAGCCAGCCCCATAAAATGTCTCAACTACTTTTGGTCTTGGGTCTCGGTCAGGCCGCAATCGCTGCTGTCTTATCAATTTGGGGATGCAACTGCCCTTGACCCAAGTGGAAGCCCAGATACCATACTTCCACCCATCCAATTGCGCACTTCTTGGGGTTTGCCATGAGTCCCGTCTGCCGCAGCGACCTCAGAACTGCCCTCAGATGCTGCATGTGCTGCTGCCAATCATTATGCTATATATGCGGTCTGTTAAGGGGATCCACCAATAACCCTTTTTCAAATCCAGTGTCGAATAAAAATGAGCTGCGGCCAAGAGATGGAGCAGTTAGTCAATACGAGGCACTGGATACGCATACAATTTAGACACCGTGTTGACCTTTCTATAATCCACACGGAACCGGACCAAGATGTCGTTCTTTGTAACCAAGCACTGGCCCATTCACTGTGGGATTCTTCTATTACCCTCATATCGAGCATAGCCTTTACTTCTTCCTTAGGGGCAACTGCATACCACTACCCCTGGGGTTGTTTCGATATGGTGTTCTATGAGGTTCGTATGACCGGGAAGGGGCGGGAACACGTCAGAGAATTCTGTTTGCAACCGGGCCATGTCCGTGACTTGCGACGGTGAGAGGTGGTCTCCGCTAATGACTGGGGTGCCTCGATTGGCTTTTACATTCAACTCCGGCCCGGAATTCCTTCCCTTTCCTCTCTTTCTGGTAAATTTGCCATGCTCCGCACTATCCATTCGTTTAACCACATAATCGAACTGAGATTTGTCCTCTGCCATCCGGATTTAGGTGAGTCACTACACCACCACAAGAACTTAGCCCGCATTGGGAATTGGGCATGTGAAATTGGGTGGGGAGAAAGGGGGAGGAATGGGCAAACCCTGAAAGCAGGGAAATGGTTTGGGGGGAGAACTCCCCGCTTCTGGGAACTGGACAGGAGGCAGGGGAGGGGAGAGAGAAAAGAAAAGGGAAGGCTAGTAAGTGATTTTATCACACTAAAATCATGTTTACACAAATATTGTTTATGTATTGTGGCAATCATTTTGAAAAAGTGAGTATGTTAACCTTCAAAAATCCCCTCCAACATTTCCATTGTAATTGCCTCACTGGAACCAAGATTTTAGCTTTTATTTTTAAGAAAGAAGGGACGAGTCAAAGTAAACCTTTGTGGTAATCAATATTATGCCACAAATGCTGTTGATTGAGCTTAACTTGTACTGAACCCGGAATATTCCTTTAAACAATATAAAGAATTTGAGATGAGCTGGAAATGACACTGTGGTCGAAAATGTCATGACTTTCAGAAATAAATGACAAAAATGACATAAATCTCCTTGTACATAAACGTTTGGACATTGTTAGTAGACCTAACTAAAATAGTGTGTGCGATACATGTTTAATCTGATTTTATTTCTAGAACTCCATAGTCCTAAAAGTGCCCAAAGTTGAAGAAACAGATTATACAGATTGAGAAAATGAGTTTTTGCAGTTCATTATAAAAAGGCAAAATACAACTTAATGCAAGGATACCAATTTCATGAATGTCCTATTATCTCTATAGGTACAGTATAAAACAACTGGGTAAAGAGTTTGTCCAAAAAAAAAGGGGCCAGTAGTAAAGCATAACATTCTCTGTATACACAAACAAAATGTTTTGGACCAAACCAGTCTAGAGAGTTTTCAGCATTGTGGGTCATTTCTGTTGGAGTCTCCCTAGCAACCTGATTCAACTAGATCCCCGCTGGGTCTCTTATAGAAGTTCGATACAAACGTGTGAGTCAATCGATGTCTGTGAGACAGCCACCGGTCAGCTGAGGTTTAGTGCACCCAGTGTATGTCTGATGCCTGGAAATAGGATGAGAAATGTACTTGGGGGTGTATTGAAAATTTCTGCTGCTCTGGACAGCAGTCAAAACAGTCTCTTATGTCTGTCTCTGGCCACATTTGATCAAGGCAAACTGGAGTGCTTCCGTTGGAGTTCATGTATCATTATTGTATAGCTTTATCTGTTGTAGGTTTCTACTGTCTGTTCTAAAACAAAGTGAGCTCCCTATGGAGGCAGCATTTTAAGGCATCAAAGGTCTTCTAAAAGGTTATCAACTTAAAGATGCACTCAGTAGTTTTTGCTAATTGCTAAAATTTTTAACAGAAAATAGTAGTTTTAGAAAACAGCAGAATAGTGTTTTTAAAAAATAAGGTTAAAAAGAAGATTTTTTCCCACATATACATTAACACTGGGTGCACATTCATGACTGCTGCCATGTTGAGATCACATGACCAGCCAAATATTACTCGCTTTACCTTAATAATTTCTTGCAGTATAAATGAATTATGGCTGACTGCGAATTGCACATTTTTTATGATGAAATAGGTACAATAACAGTAACAGTACAGCAACAGTAATAGGTAATGAGACTCTTTGTTTTTGCGGGATGCTACATCTATGACCACTAGTTGTCAAAGCAACATAAACACACATTTTATTGATTGCACCTTTAATAGATCAAGTTATTATTTACAGATGCTCAGCAGCAGTACCCAAAAAAGCACTGGTTTCAATGAGCACTTTGCTCCAGTTGAGGTGAAAATGGCCAAAACGTGCTGTTTCCAAAAGATTATTGAAGGTTTGTGCCTTTTTATATTTTCATCAGTATCAGTGAATCAGGACAAACTCAAGATTTGACATTAATCGGGATATTTCACAGATCATGCATCTGTGATCTATTAAGACCCAATGGCTCCACAGTTGCTGTTGGTAGATTTGAACTGTTCACCAGGGCATCACAAACGCTGATCGCCAGTGGATGTTTTTTTTTCTAAAGCACAACCGCTGTGTCAGAAATGAAGCCAAATATGATCTAACGATGATCTTATTTGAACAAGACAAGATCTAATGGTATGAACCGGACCCGGATTGCATATTGGCTAATTGTGATATGTGATATGTGACAAAACATATTGTTCTACTTCTAAAAATTGTATATACATTTATTTTGTACAAGTAACCTGTTCAATATTTTTGTGTCTTGGATATGTGAAATGTTATTATGTATTGTATATAAACCAATAATTTAAGTAGTAAAGACGCATATTGCAGAAAAGATTGTGAATGCATTCAGGGGAATGTTGATTTTAAGAAAAAAATACTTAATTCATTATTGAAAAGCACAATAAAAATGTCAAATATAATTTTACCCAATATTTGAGTGTGCTATGTATTTCTATGATTAAGAGAGTCTCAAACCATTAGCTTAGCAACATTTAGCGTCAATCTCTATTGAAATAAATGGTGAGTCAAATCTCCCACACAAAGGGCTTATTGTGCGGTGTTTGGAGTTGCTGCAATGAGCAAACCCAGGCGCAATCTGCAGAAATGTTTACCTTTTTCTGCACTGATTTTATGGGGGAAATATATTTAATGCCAAAATAAAAGGTAAACATTTTTCAGTTTTTTTATTTAAACATGGTAAAATATCTTAAAGAGTAAAATCTGTTCAAAACTCAAATCTGTTGCTCAAGACCCTTTTAAGTTACATAAATACTTCATAAACAAACGCACAATAGGCAAAGAATGAGTAGAACCACAGACTAATTTGCCCACAATGGAGCACTTGTGTTAAATTAATGGGAGGAATGGGAACGGCCAATATGGCGGATGTAGAAAAGGAAGTCCTTCCTTACAGGTAAAGAAAAATAGCCTTTTTTTCATATCTGAGGTAAAGCAGCACAATTTATGTTACATTGCTGTCCAATTTTACTCCTGATTTGAAATATTTTCTTTGATTGTAATCTTGACCAACCTTTTTGGAGATTTCAGATTTTACAGATACAGTAGATAGAAGCTATACTTGCATGCAGCTTGTATCCATATAAAATAGCTGCCAGGGAGCATTCCCAAAATGGCCTGGTCCTCGAATTGATTAACTATACTTTTTGGATGAAAAGTATTCAAAATCTGGAGAAGCAGTGATACGTTTTTGGTTGAAAATGCATTGATTTTGTTACATTTACGCCTCTCAACAACAATGAAGCAGGATTTTCCTCCACCGACAAGGAGATTTTCAAAAAAGCTCTCTAGTAACGCATATTTTGGAAAACAGAGTTTCCAACTGAAAATGTATTAGTGTGGACATGGCCTTAAATACTGTATGCTCTAGGCAGAAAGGCAGCTCACTAGGTTTTGGAACAGAGCAAGTCTGTTGTTATAAGTAGAGTTATTAAAACCAGAGGTTCATATAAAGTCAATGATGGTCCGTATGGATAGTCCATGCCTATTAATGTGTTGTTGACTGTTTCTGCGATTTACAGATATGTTCTCTATTAGCAGTCATATTTGTTTTGAATTGTAACAATGCAATGGACAGAATGCACAGAGCCATCAAAAGGGGCAAAAGCGCCTTCAAAGCTGCACTTTACTGTGCCGACAGTGAATCGTATAAGAATCAAACAGGGAAAGGAATCTGCCATTAAAAACAATCAGCAATTAAAACCCTGGCACTCGGCTTTAAAATTAGATCACAGAGCGCTCACTATAGAGTCTATCACTGGCCTTCATTGTTAGTCCAAAGATTACTAAGAAGAGTTTTTCTCAGTCGCTTTCAAATGGCCGATGGTTGACAGAGTATGTCCATGCATCAAAAGTGTCCCAAATGAGCATGCATGCCTCGTTACCCCAGATGGGGTGGTTTTGATGTCCCACTAATGCAAATGGGAGAATGTACATTTTGTCCTTACATTTGACCTTTGTGTTGCAGTACAATAAAAAATGGCATGCCAGCTACATTCAGTAATGGAGGAGATGCAAGTTGCTGCTCTGAATCTCTAGTATTATTCATGAGAGCATGTATGTGGAGGTACAGTATCTATGCAATGACTGCATTCCACATCCACAATCTTGTACGGATAGTTACATATTTGAAAAGACAAAGTGAACTACAACTTTCTCACTTGAATTTATGCAATGTAGCACAAAAGAATGCAAAGTCTAGTTAGGGGCAGCTTCAGGGGAGTTCTGAGAGGGGAATTCACTAGGAATCAATTGCACCCGCTGATAGCGTTGTTTATTTGCACATGCCCAAAAAAGTTGGGGCTAAATGGTTTAATTCCCCATCTTATGCAAGTTAACAGCTGCAAAAGAAAGTAATGATGCCCACACTTAAAAAAACTTTCTGAAACTCTTCTGCCAGTGTAAAGGTGTGACGGTGTGAAAAGACGAGACTTATTTTGTTTTAAAGAAGATTAACGCAAGGCTGGCAGACAGACCGACACTGGATAAAAGCAATTGAAAGATTGAAAGTTTCTGTCTTGCAGACAGCTTTGTGAAGTTGTTCAGACATGGCTAAAGTTTAAAGATTAATCCCTAGTGTTCATCTGTCTGCATACTAATATTCGTCTGGAATAGCGAGTGAGCAATTTCAAATAGTCTCAGGTTATTTTAGATAATGTGTCTTCCCCAGACACAATACCCAATACTAACAGATAGGCTTTTCAGAAGGTCTTTCGTGCAACTTCATTTACATTTTATTCAGTCAAAAAGGGTTTTGTGAGTCAGATCTGAAAATCAGAGGAATAACTTTCTGTCCCCAGAAAAGGTTGTATTTAGAGATTATTAAATGATTAACAGTCAGACAAACACTATTTTCTTCTTTGTCCTGAAGCTGGTATGTACAAGAAGAGTCAAATGATGCAACTTTGAATTGTACTGTTATGTTATTTCCAGCATAACTGTATCAAAATAAAGTGTCACCGTATACGAATGTTTCAAATTCTGAAAGATTTAGTCCCGCATCTGGTTGTGTTCAAGGAATATTCCACCCATACTGTTATAACATACTCACCCTCATTTTGTTTTAAGCCTCGATGACTTTCTTACTTTATGGAACACAAAATGAGATGTTTCAATGAACACTAAAACAAAAGTCATTTTTTTCAGTGAAAATCTGGATGAAAGTTTTTGACGTTGCAAGGTAACATGCATGTTCATCCAAAAGCAGTTTTTAGTTTAAATGTTGTTTCACATCAAAAACAATCATATAGCTTCAGAAGACTTGAAATATGATGCATGGATCGCATGGATGATTTTTATGATACTTCTGGGTACTTTTTGAAGTTTTAAAGTGAGTTACTATTGACTGCCATTGTATTAAATATTTAAATATTTCATTTAAAATATTTTCTGTTGTATTATGCATAAAAGAGAAAGTCATACAGGTTTGTAACGATGCTGAAAAGTAATCTCGATGTCCAAAACAAGGAAAAGAATCATAAAAATAAAGTTATACATATTGTTAAAGGTTTTCAAACACGTACTCCGTTTGCATGTTAAGACTGTTGCTATGTTGGGATACTTAAAGTAATATTTATGACTTACTATTAAATGACATATTTGTAGTTGTTTTTGCATATTAAGCCAGGAGAAAATATTTCATAAAAAAAAGGTGCATCACATTTAAATACCAAAATATATTGAATGGATTGGAAACATACCAGCTTAGCAGTATAATATCCCTCGGTAGGAAAACGAATGAATGTTTTAGTCATAAAAATGCTGATATCTCTTGGCACCTTTGTTTGATCTCATGTAATAATTCATTTTGTCAGGCTTATAAAACACAACATTTGTTGACCATCCTGGAAATCTGAGTAGCGTACATTTTATTAAAGGAATATTTCAACCCAAAATTAAAATTCTGTAATAATTTACTCATCCTCATGTTATTTCCAAGATGTCTCACTTTCTTATGTGGAACAAAAAAGTAAATAATTTAATGAATGTCTTGTTGGCTGAATTCAATACAAAGGCAGTAAATAAAGACTAAATGCTTAATAAAGCATCCTAAAAGTGTCAATAAAGTAGTCCATGTGACTTATGTATCATATCTCAAATAGGGTTGCCAACCGTCCCGTAAAATACGGGATTGTACCGTATTTAAAGATAAAATTATGCGTCCTATATCTAATCAATACCAGATGCAATTTTTCCGTATTTAAGCTGGTCAGATGGCATCATGGTGAAATCGTTCCATATCGCTAATTTAACAGTGATATAAGGTGGAAAATGTGCCTATGGTGGGTAAAGGATCCTCCGAATGATGTGGTTATTTAAGTGTCCCTTATTTTAAGTGCCAACCCTAATCCCAAATCGCACACTTCTGCACTATTCTATAGCACTTTGTAGTGTAAGTAGTGCAAATGGTGTGTTCACATGGAAAATGCAACCAGAAGAAGAGTCCCAGATGAAATGTTGTGTACGATGTTGGAGACTTCATGCACCCTATGGTCGTGGCTTGCCTTAAGAGGAAGGGGTGTGGTTATGTAGTCGTGATGGGGGCATAACAGAACCATTGTGAATGTGGCAACTAGTGAAACATCTGTGAAGTGGGCATTTTATAAATGAACAAAATGCTTACTATCACCCCACACTGTGTGAACATGAACATTATTTGAGATACAAGTGTTGTACAGAGCTAGAGCTAAAGCTAGCAGCAACACATCTCGTGCTTGAAACAACACTTCTGTCAGCTGAAAAGCAGTAATAGCTTCAGTGTAGTCAAAAAATGTTGTGCTCCATTTGGAACATAACGTCACTCTGAAAATTCTACAATTCTAATCACTAAATGGCCAAGTGCAGAGTGTATAGTGCATCATTTGGAACACAGCTAAAGACTCCAATATGCAATTAAGGCGTTAATCATCAAAACTGGTAAAGGCTTTCATTCACTATTTATGAGTCACCAAAGTGATACATTCCTACATACAATTTATAGGTAGACAGATATATCGGTTCTACCAATAAATCGGTGTCCATAGTTGCTTTTTGGAACTACAAGGTTCCCACTCTTTTCAAGGCACAATTTTCCATGACATTTTATGTGCCCAACAAGTGTAATATTTAAGCAAAAATCCATCCATTTAAATCGAGCTTTTATGTTTCTGTGTTTTTTTATGGTAGTTTCTCACCTCCAAAATGTCTCCTTTTGTCCAAATATAACACTTCCATGACTTTCTGCATTTTAATGCTACTATAGACTAATACATAAACTATTTAATCGAAGCAAACCAGAGATGACAGCAGATGAGCAGAGAGTGTATATGACAGGGATTCGTTCACGACGGTTAGGGTGCTTACACACTAGGGAAAGCTCTGATGGAGCGTTTGGAGCATGGAACTGTGAAAGGTTCGTTTGGAAGGCGTGTACCACAGGGAAGAGACGGGCAGAGATGGCTATTAAAAAATATCTTAATGACAAAGTACCAATTAACACTGAAACACTTCTGCAGGCTCTCTCACCTAAATTACTATCTTTTTAGCCTGACAGAGAAAGATAATAGAGGATAAGAAATGAATACACTGCATATATTTGTGTTTGTCCCGCTTTGTCGAGATTCCCACTGCTCAATAGATGCCTACACCAATAAAAGTAGAAATGTTTTCAACTTTTGGTCGCATGATGGAGATTCACTATCAGAAACATAATTTCGTTTTCCTCTCTGTCCTTCCAACGCACCATCCTCATTGAAATCGATGCATTTGTAGTGTTCTCTGATGCAGCGTAAACTGTGTGTTTTGGCGCCCTTAACCGTTGACGTTTTTTTCACAACGCGCAGTTGCCGGCAGTGACAAAACGATACGAATTTGTGTATTTTACTCCTATTCCAAATCCCGATTGTTACCATGTTTTTGTAATGAAAACCTTGCATGCAACACAGTCAAACCGTTTTATTATACTAATACATTTTTCAGGACATTTAGGTATTTTTCAAATTTTCCATGACTGAAAACCTGCACTGAAAATTCCAGGTTCTCTTACGAGAGGTTCTCTCGTATTGCGTAAGCTAGCTTACGCTACGGGAAAGATTCATCTTTTCTGAAATATTGAAGCCAAAAAATTATCCTTAATTTTTGTATCCATTGTCAACGCAGTGCGGCAGCTGCAGACCTTGAGCGGGCTAGCTAGTGAGCTCATAGGTTGCTCTGTGGCAACTGCTGCAGCCTATAGACGAGCTTGGGCTGAACTCGCGATCCAATGAGAGGCGTCCGCGCTCACTGCATCAAAGCCCGCCAAAATGGGTGTGACTAGAGTGCATATAAGCGTAGTTCGTAGGCTGGAACCCTGATTTTCATCTCTTCAGCGAAGCTCTTCGCATCGCTGACCTGGAAGCCGCGTCGCCGTTCGAGGGGCATCAAGAAAGCGTGGACAGCGCTAGAAGAAGCCGGCCGTCTCAGCCACCTTCAGCCATCCTGCGAGCTATGCCATCCGAAGACGTATCCTTTTATTCAGCAAGCTAGTTCTCACGAACTATTCACAAAAGAGTACGAGCATCTTTTTCAAGATGCCTCGCTCCACTTGCGCCTCATGTCGCTCCTTCTCAGCACAGGAGACCGCCACATCATCTGGCGCTCTCTGCCTGGGACTGGGGCACGCAGAGCTCGCCCTCACTGAGGCGGATGCGATTTCTGCGAGGAGCTACCGATGTCGACCCTGCGGGCTCGACTCAAAGCGCTCAAAGCAGAAACCGCCGCCGCCTTACCTTCAGTCACGCAGGAAGAAGCGCCGCTCACAAAGGCTGCTGGAAACTGTGGTTGAAGCGACTGCCTCGCCGGAGCCTCTCCCTCGAGCATCGCTCACCCTCCCCGCCCCGGACGCCGCAGTTGCCGCCGAGCGGCCGCACTGCTGCCATCTCGGATGACGAGGCGGAGGATAAGGGCCGCTGTTCCATCATGGCTTCGGACAGCGAGGAGTGGTCAGGTTCCCAAGCCTCCTCCTCGGCCCAGGAATCCAGCAGGACCCGTGCCGGAGTCGAAGGGGAGTTCACACGCCTCCTCACACAGGCCATCGACCGCCTCGGGCTCAAGTGGTCACCGCCCCCCGAGCAGGCACCCAACAGACTCGACGGCTGCTTTCTTCAAAGCCATCGCCGCTCTACACCCGCGGCCCGGGCCGCTCCCTTCCTGCCGGAATTACATACGGAGCTTGCAAAGTCGTGGAACGCTCCTTTTTCAGCCAGGACCCGTTCCCACGTCTCCACCTCTCTCGCGTCGGTGGACGGCACCACTGAGAGAGGCTACTCCTCCATCCCCCCAGTCGAGGACTCGGTAGCAGCACACCTTTGTCCGCCCTCCGCGAGATGGCGTTCCAAGCCTGTGCTCCCGTCTAAGGCCTGCAGAGCGACTTCCGCCTATGTTGGCCGCGCCTATTCCGCCGCCGGCCAAGCTGCATCTGCTCTGCACTCAATGGCCGTTTTACAGATCCTACAAGCAGACCTTCTTCGGGAGTGGGATGAGAAAGGCAGGCACCCAGAGGCTGTTACTGATCTACGGCGCTAACAGACCTCGCCCTTCAGGCTACCAAAGCTGCAGCCCAAGCTCTAGGGAAGTGCATGGCCTCGCTGACTGTGACCGAGAGACACTTATGGCTAACACTAGCCGACATGGGAGAAGCAGAGCGCTCCACGTTCCTCAACGCACCGCTCTCTCCGACCGGTCTCTTCGGCTCCGCGGTGAGTGGCATTGTTGACCGCTTCTCAGAAGTCCAGAAAGCCACACAAGCCATGAACCTCTTCCTGCCGCGCCGCTTAGCTCCTCTGCAGGCCGCTCACGTGATCAGCCTCCTGCACGAGCCTCTTCACAGCGCCCAGTTCAACAAACTCAGACTTCTCAGTGTCGACAGGGCGGCCGCCCTCGATCAAGGCTCAGACAGCCGCCGCAGACCGCCACCCCCGCGGGCCTCGATTTAAGGTAACGCTGAAACCAGAGCAACCGAAGTCTTCCTAACTTTGTTGAACAAACGACGGCTCAGTCCCGCCGCGGCCGGACCACCGTCAAAGCTTTGCCCCGTCAGTCCCCTTCTCTCAGGCTACTACAGTGGTGAATTTAGCAGCCAACAAGCCGGTGACACTGCCCGCTTGCCTGCACTCAAACGCCGTTTTCACGGCGACCCAAATAAATCTTGTAAAGCGCAAACATGTCTTATGTGTAGAAAAAGTGCCCACAACCCAGTGTTCGCCCCTACACACAAGCATAACACATCCCATGCCCCTATCAGAGCACGCTCTTATAAAGCGGTTACGAACCGCTCGAGCGTCAGAGTCAATGAAGGCGCTCACAAATGCGTGCGCGCGCCCATTCTCTGCCCGCTCTGTCACACGACCAGCCCTATGTGTAGAAAATGTGCCCACAATCCAGTGTTCACTTCTGCACACAAGCACTGCATGTCTCATGTCCCCACCAGAGCACGCTCACATAAAGCGGTTACGAACCGCTCGAGCGTCAGAGTCAATGAAGGCGCCCACAAATGCGTGCGCGCGCCCATTCTCTGCCCGCTCTGTTACACGGCCAGCAAACATTCCTATGTGTGTAAGTCCCGTGCCCATGACTATGTGACTCTTTCCCCATTCATTCCAATCGGGAAGTCACTCACAAAACAGCCTGTTCATGCTGTCTGCGAGCAATCATGCATGAACACACTAAACGCGCTCACACATTTTGTTCAGCTCTGTGTGCGGCAATCAGAGCTGAATTGGCCATTCACCCTCTAGCGCTACGCTTCAAAGCATGGGAAGCTATTCCAGGGATATCCAAGTGGGTGTTAAGCACAATACAACAGGGCTATTTGCTACAGTTCGATCGCCGCCCTCCTCGCTTCAGAGCCGGCTCGAAACCACTGTGAACACGGAAGCAGCGTGCATGCTTCGCTCAGAAATAGCAAGCCTTCTGTGCAAAAGGGCCATAGAAAAGTGCCACCCTCTCTGAGCTGAAGTCGGGCTTTACAGCCGTTATTTTCTTGTTCCCAAGAAAGACGGCGGCCTCAGACCCATATTAGATCTCAGGGTTTTAAACAAGGTGCTTGCAAAAGACCGCTCAAAATGCTTACAATCAGGAAACTCCTCGCGCATGTGCGCCAGGGGACTGGTTTATTTCTCTCGATCTGAAAGATGCATACTTTCAGATTCAGATAAATCCCCGTCACAGGCCATTCTTGAGATTCGCCTCGACGGCCAGGTTTATCAATACACCGTCCTTCCGCTCGGCCTGTCCTTAGCACCCGCGACTTTCACGAAGTGCATGGATGCGGCGCCGCACTCCCTGCGGAGTCAGGGTTTGCGAATTCTGAACTATTTGGACGACTGGCTGATTATGGCTCAGTCACATATGGAGCTTCTGTCTCACAGAGCAGTTCTCCTCAGCCATCTGAACAGTTTGGGTCTTGCAGTCAATTGGACCAAGAGCTCACTACAGCCCAGTCAGACCATTTCCTTCCTGGGAATAGAACTAGACTCCGTGGCAATGACGGCTCGCTTGTCTACACAGCGCCAGCGCCGTGTTCAGCGACTAGCCGCATCTTTTCAGATGAACAGCCTCACGCCTCTGAAGAAATTCCAGAGAGTGCTAGGTTACATGGCCTCAGCCGCAGCAGTACTTCAGCTGGGTTTACTGCACATGCGCCCGCTTCAGCATTGGCTAAACACCTGCGCGTCTCGCCGGGCTTGGGCCACAGGCCGCCAGCCCATCAAGGTGACTCAGACCTGTATATCAGCTCTGCAGCCCTGGACAGTGGCCGAATGGTATCAGCGGGAGTGACAATGGGAGCTGTATCTCGCCGAAAAGTCATCTCGACAGACGCGTCCAACACGGGTTGGGGCGCAGTCTCGCGAGGGTTTTCGACCTATGGTCAGTTCAGGAAAAGCTCCTTCACATAAATTGTCTGGAAATGATAGCGGTCGAGTACGCCGCGGCGCTTTCTCCCGGTCATTCAGGGTCACCACGCCCTGGTCCGTTTGGACAACAGATCTGTGGTATCCTACCTAAACCGTCAGGGCGGTGTCAGATCCAGGAACCTCTTCCATCTGACGAAACGCATACTGAGTTGGTTCCAGTGCCACCTGCGCCGCTGAGGGCGACGCGACGTGCCAGGCCACCTGAACGACGGCCCGGACAGACTGTCCAGAGACAATATTCCCCAGGGGAATGGTCCCTGCACGCTCAAACAGTCCAGACGTTATGGCACCTATTCGGCAGAGCAGAGATGGACCTCTTTGCGCCCAAAGAGAACTCTCACTGCCCAATATTTTTCTCAAAAAGCGAGGACGCGCTGGCCCAGGACTGGCCCAGAAGCCCGCTTTACGCCTTCCCTCCCGTCTCGCTATTGCCACAGGTAATGCAGAGGATCAGGGAAACACGTCACTCGGTGCTCCTCATAGCCCCGCGTTGGGAGAATCAGACATGGTTCCCGGAGCTTACGCAGCTGTCACTGACAGCGCCGTGGCCCACCCAGTGAGAGCAGATCTCCTCTCTCAAGCTCGCGGCACAATCTGGCATCCCCACCCAGAGCGCTGGGCGCTGCATGCGTGGGTGATCAACAACTACCCGTCGCTCTGCCAGAAGGAGTAATAAAGACCATCATACACGCTAGAGCCCCTTCCACGAGAAGACTCTATGCGTCAAAATGGTCTGTGTTCTCAAAATGGTGCACCGACAGAGACCTGGACCTGCGGACATGTGGGGTATCGTCGCTGCTCATATTTCTACAAGAGCTGCTGGATAAGGGCAGATCCCCATCCACGCTCAAAGTGTATGTGGCGGCCGTTGCGGCGTTCGCTGAACCCCTGCACGGCCAGTCATGGGGTAAAAACGAGCTGGTCATCCGCTTCCTCAGGGGAGCTAGAAGGATGAACCCCCGCGCTCCCATCGGTTCCTATCTGGGATCTTTCTATAGTTCTCGAAACTATGAAAGCCCCCTTTCGAACCACTTCAATCCGTGGATTTGAAATACACTCAAAACCGTTTTTCTGACTGCCCTGTCATCAGTCAAACGCGTGGGAGACCTTCACGTGCTGTCTGTCACGCTGCATGTCTTGAGTTTGGACCAAGTGACTCCAAGGTCATTTTAAAGCCTAGACACGGCTATGTTCCCAAGGTGATCGGTACTCCTTTCAGAGCACAGGTCATTTCCCTATCGGCGCTGCCAGCACCGATAGCTGAACGCGACGCCAATCTCCTTTGCCCGGTCAGAGCACTGAGATTGTATACTGCGCGCTCCGCTGCTTTCAGACGCTCTGAGCAGCTTTTCGTTTCGCTCGAGGGCGCACCAAAGGTCTCGCGCCTCGAAACAGACACTATCTAGATGGATAGTGGACGCTATTGCTGCTGCATACGCGTCAAAGACCTGCCATGCCCGTTGGGCATTAGGGCTCACTCCACTAGAGGCATGGCATCCTCGTGGGCATGGTCCAGCGGGATTTCCATTCACGACATATGTGTGGCAGCGGGATGGACTTCCCTCCACCTTTGTCAGATTTTACAATATGGAAGTGCCCGCTCTGCAGGCAAAACTACTAGCGGTTTAATACGCTACAGCTCCACTGGTGAGCTGCACTGATGGGACACATTCCACACAGACCGGCACCGCCGCTCTGTCGTTCCCTTCCCACTATGTGCTTATGTATTACACAATCAATGACCCGCATTCTTGCCGGCCAAATATTTTTCCCCACTCATAAGGGCTCCCCGGTACCCCTTAATTCCCTGGGGCTCATACAGTGGATGCTTGGCACGCACGGCGCTGACAATGAGTTTCCGTAAGCGTAAGCTAGCTTACGTAATACGAGAGAACCTCTCGTAAGAGAACGTATCGGTTACCTAACGTAACCTCGGTTCTCTCTAGATGAGGGAACGAGTATTGCGTAGCCGGCCGTGCTTCAGCGCCACGTGCGACTTTTCGCTTCAGTCAATGAAAATCAGGGTTCCAGCCTACGAACTACGCTTATATGCACTCTAGTCATGCCCATTTTGGCGGGCTTTGATGCAGTGAGCGCGCGGACGCCTCTCATTGGATGCGAGTTCGCCCAAGCTCGTCTATAGGCTGCAGCAGTTGCCACAGAGCAATCTATGAGCTCGCTAGCTAGCCCGCTCAAGGTCTGCAGCTGCCGCACTGCGTTGACAATGGATACAAAAATTAAGGATAATTTTTTTGGCTTCAATATCTCAGAAAAGATTAATCTTTCCCGTAGCGTAAGCTAGCTTACGCAATACTCGTTCCCTCATCTAGAGAGAACCGAGGTTACGTTAGGTAACCGATACGTTTTCCAGCCTTTTCCACCACCTTAGTTATTGTAGAAAATTCCACTAATCATGAAAGACACGTTTCCTTCTTCAGCCTTTATTTTACAAGTTACTCAGTGGAAATGATGTATAAATACGTATGCATACATAAACACTGTCAAACATGTGAATGACTTGACGCCAACCATGATAAACTGCTCAAAAGTCCACCAAGACATTTTTTCCTCTCTTCCAGAACAGACAAGCACATGTCCTTTCCTAAGAACAAGACAAAATCTGTAACAAATGTAAAATTATCTGAATTACAAAAAGGCAGCTGAATTGGTTTGGTGGGTATAACATTTGTAGATATAAATAAAACAAAAGACGTTGTTGCGCAAGTTCTACAATGACTATGCAAATCCAGGTGGTGGTCATTTTTCAAGGGAATTTGCTTTTGGAAGCCTGGCTGCATCACATGAGTAACACTCAGACTGAGCTTTCTCTGTTTAGATCTCTGGAGATGGTATGGGTGTAAAAACAGAAATCGGGAGAACAAAAGCATACACTATACGCCATCTAAACAGGAGGCCATTAGACAATAGGAGGAGCACTTATACAAAGAGTGTTTTACATTCTGGCCAAAAGAAATTAAAAAGAATAAAAAACAAACAAATGAAATACAATATCCAACAAAGTTTAAGGCTCTATCCCAGTCCACCTGGTGAAGATTGTATAAGTTGTTTACCAGTTCAATAATTTTGTAGGGTATTGTCAACCGTCACCAACCAAGATAGAGATATAATTGAGCAAAATCCTTGATATGTTCTGGTTTGAAATAATACTTTATGAAAACATCCTTTTGCCCTCAACAAGGCTCCCTAATCTTTTAAAAATGATAAAATCCTGAATAACTTCATGAATGTGTCTTTATAATTCACCCTATAAAGGTAGAGAAGAATAATTTCATATCATTGTGATTTTTGGAATCAGTCATAATTCACATTTCACTTTACAGCCACAAACGTTTAAGACTGCCTATTTAAATTACATCTAATGACAGTTGTTTGTGAGAACACATTAATACGTTTGTTTTAAAAATCCATTAGCACTCATTGTAAGACTTTGAAGTACAAACTGGCATCTCTCGCTTGCAAACACTCATTTGCACGATCATTCACGCCACACTGTGCTAAGAAAAACAAACTACACACTACAAAAACATGACTTCCAGTTGCCCTACGTGACCAAGTATGTGATTACATTATCCATTTAGTAGCAATGTGCAACTAGGTCTGTATTAAAGAGGACAGATAGAACCATATTAATTGACAAATGTAATTGTGTGTTGAATGTTTGTTCTCTGTTAATACATGTGGTCTGGAGAAGGTATCAAACTTCAGAGGTTCTTAAGTTTGCATTTCTCTGCAGATATGTATCCTTACATGTAAGGATTACTAATAGTGGCAAAGTCCATTTTTCCATGGCTCATGTTACATCACAGTAACAGAGTAAGGAGTAACAATGTAGTTGGCACAGTGGCCATGGTGAACTGGGCTGTGCTGGCCAGTGGTGAGTTGGCGATCGCTAGTGTCTGATGGATGAAGGAATGGTTTCCCTTGGTCATATCCTGCCCGTTTCCTGCTCCTTCTCCTCGAGCAGATTAATGAGCTGAGTGAAGCTCTCTTTTACTGCATCCATGTTGTCCACAGCGCTGCCCTCCAGAATCCAGCGTTTGCCTCGTGCCAGTGGCTCCAGCTCAAAGTATTTCTTTATCTGTGTGTGTAATGAAGAGACAGGGAGATATTATGTTTAATTATGAGGAGACAAGAGTAGAAGTATGTGGTACTGTAGTCAGAGTTTAGAAGATACCTGTTCATCTGATACATCTCCCACTATAAAATAAAAAAAAAAGCAAAAATAAAATCAGGCCTCAGCTGATTCTCGTCCCATTTGCAAGTCAGCAAAGCAGTAGTGCAGATGTTAACAAATGCTGGATGCAGTGATATGGAGCTGTTCAGGTTGTAGTCTACAAACCCGGAAGAGAAATCTCCATGGTTTCCCTCTGGATATTCCAATGGGTTTGAGGTATGAAAGTGAGTAATATATGTTGTAGAACAAAAGGTCCATGTATCGTGAAGTAATGTTTACCACAGACATTATTTTTACTCATAAATCCAAAACTCGCATTATAAAACCACACAGGAAAATACCAAGGGAAACCAAGACAAATAAGACTGCCGGGTTCGCCTACAAATTGACGTCACGGCTGAACAGCTCTTTTAGAATGGTTAGTATGCATCATTGCAAACATGTTAAATTAACCATATTTCAGCGGGCCTGGATAGCTCAGTGAGTAAAAACGCTAACTACCACTCCTGGAGTTTTGAGTTCGAATCCAGGGCATGCTGAGTGACTCCAGCCAGATCTCCTAAGCAACCAAATTGGCCCAGGGTAACCTCCTCATAGTCGCTATAATGTGGTACTCACTCGCGCCCAATTCTGTATCAATACCCAGCCTTACCGAACACTCCCTAATGGTTGAGCCAGTATAGCAAGTTGGGATGCTCAAATGACCTACAAATAGCTTACTTAAAGTTGTCTCAGCATATTAAAAGATGGGATACAAGAAAGTGTGTAATACAAAAAAAAAAGACACAAATAACCTTTAAGTTCTAGAATCATCAAAACCAATACTGGATGCGATTTTAAGTGTTAAATGTTTTTAAATGTTTGCTCAAAATTTGTATTAGGGTAATTAGCAAACTAGTTTGCACTGTACAGTACAAACATCATGGGACCAAACAATCCTGAGATCAGACTGTTAGTCTTCAAATGCATTCAATGACGGTTACTAATGCTTAGGAGGTGTGGTTATTTTGCAATCAGTTAGCCCTATTAAAAATGCATTTTAAATGGCATTAGTTAATTTTATTAGTTAACATATTCAGTTTGAAATGTGAGCTTCAAAGTACAATTATGTGATTTGTCTTTTATTGAAGTTAGAAAATATGTGCTATCTGCCAATTAATTCCAATGTAATATGAGGACAAAGTTGTAGAACTAGCGCCAGTCCTTTTCAACGGGCAGAATGTGAAGGGGAGATTTGAATTGATCAGTGATGCAGTGAACAGTGTTTGCTATGGTAAATGATGTGGAGGAAATTTGGGAAACACAAGAGAGAAATTCAGAAATATGTTCAAAAGGGAATGAGACAGTACACAGTAGGTATTTATGCTGCCCTATGATTAGTAAAGATGGCAAGCAAAATACTCCAAGGACAGTACATTTCTAGGATGGATCAAAGCATTGTAAAGGACATTTCTGCTGATTATTAGCAGTGCTTCTGTGTTTTCAGAATTTCCAAGGGAACAATAGACAGAACAAATATTTCAACAAGACTGAATGGCTTGCATGCTCGAATCCCTTTTGCAAATGATCTGTTATTTCTTACTGTTGATTGAAAAATAAAACAGGCAGGTTCCTGTATGTTTCACTAAAGACGCATCTGTAAGAGCTTAATGTAGTTAAGATCTGAAAGAACATGATGCCAGAAAAACTTGACCATAATTTGACCCAAAACAGAACTAGGGCTGCACGATTCAGTCAAGAAATCATATGTGATTGTGATTTGAACATCGATATGATAAACAACTAGAAACATATCATACTGCTACTAAGATATCAAGGCCAAAAGAACAAAACACCATAAATTCACACAGAAATGGCAGCGCTCATGTTGAATGAAGTGCAAACACTTCAATCTTGCAGACGATACCTTTCGTCTCCTGTTTTACCCATACTGGGCTGCAAGGGCGAGTCTAGCCCCTTTTTAAAATGAGCTCAGCACCCCTAAAACTTGGAGTAAGAAATGTTGTTATTCTAAAATTTTTGTTAGTCTTTGACAAGGTTAAATAATGTCCAAAACATACTCCGTAGTTTGTGGTTTAAAATGTATGTGTTAAGGATGAAAATGAAAACACCCCCGCTTAGCAAATGGTGTCATCCTCTTATCTTCTTCTCCTCTGTACCTGCACCGCTCAGCACGACCGTCATCCAGCGCGAAACACACGCAGACTGAGAACCCATTATGTAGTGTTGTGAATCAACTAAGTTGCTCCAAAGCTGTGTCTCACACTTCTTTCCTTTTACCTAGAGTTGTTCCGATTCCGAAACCATATCGGTGAGTACTGGAGTCAGTATCCTGAATCACCATGGTACACCTATAATAAGTGTTTATTTTCTGACTATATTAGTCCAGCGGGTCGCCGCCGCTGTGGAGTAGCAGAGGACCTGGGTGACTCGTCCATAGTCATAAACGGAGAGAAGTAGCGCCGGTTACAATGTTCTTCCGCAAGACGCATGCAGCTCTGTTTATTAACTGCTAGAGCTTGAAACAAAAACAGCAGGGCGACAAATAAACTGCGTACCTGTGCGTACGTGTGTCTCTGTTGTTAAAGTTTATCGTTAATTTGATACTCATTTTAACAATCGGGAGTCATGTAAACATGACATCACGGGCGTCTTTTCTGGTCAGTCGTCATGGAAACATGAAGCCCTGGCGTTTGGACCAGAGTAAAACAAACATATCACTGTATACCACCAGTATGTGTGAAAACACTCACTGTGGCTTTTTAAATGAATTGTTATTCATTCCTAGATTTATATCTGTTATTTTTCAGTTGTGGCTGACTATCAAACTAGACAATAAAAGAAAGTTTAATGTTTTTCTTTTGCTGTATTTATTCATTCCTCACACACAGAGGATTTAACCTGAACCAGGCTGAACCCCTGAACTCCTAGCATTACTCTCGCTCTCTCTCTCTCTATCTCTCTCTCTCTGTGTGTGTGTGTGTGTGTGTGTGTGTGTGTGTGGCCTGCCAGTGAGCAATGGACATACGACAGTTCTTTAAAAGAAAAAAGACAGATTCAGGTGAGAGACTAGGGACAGTCCATAATGATGATCTCTAAGATCTTCTTCTTTTATTCATTTTACTGTTCCCCGTGTCCGTCTTGTTACTATGGGGAGTAGAGCTTTCAGTTTCTCTGCTCCTCAGCTCTGGAATTCGCTTCCACCAGACCTCCGTAAAATTGACTCTCTTCCACTTTTCAAATCCAAACTCAAAACTTATCTGTTTAGAATAGCTTATTCCCTTTGACCATAACTGCACTTTTTTAATTGTCTTGTGTCTCATTGCTTTTTAAATTTGTTATTGTTGATGATGATGTAAGGTGACCTTGAGTGTCAAGAAAGGCGCCTATAAATAAAATGTATTATTATTATTAATGACCTCTGTCTTGTTTTTTAGTTTTTTTTGTTCTTCTGAAAAGTGTTAAGCTAAAGTAACAGATAATGCAAGGGAAGAAAGGGAAAGGGAGAGCATGCAGGAAGAACCAGGTGAGGAAACAACAACAGTAAATTGACATATAGTGAATAGTGGCAAGCAAAACAGTAACTACTCATACTCCTATACTAACTTATTGGCATTAAGTAGCCTATATTACATTTACTTTTTGTAACATTATATTACACCACATTTTTTCATAATAAAGGAGGAGGAAAACAACAGGGAGAGTCCATAAGGGATGAGAGGGAATTGACTAGTGAAAGAAATGAAGAGACAGAGGGAGTGCAACATAGAGACCACCAAGCCAAAGCAGCAGAGACAGAAGAGAGCTGTTCAGACTTAGGGGATAAGGACACTGGTCCTAAACAGTTAAAGCTGTCTCAATTTGGCACACAAAAAAGAGCCTTTCAAGAACCATTTTTTGTAAATAATTTACAGAAGATGAATTACATTTTGTTGTCCAAGTACCTGTTACTTTGTTCAATGACAATAAAGTTGAATCTAATCTAACCAATCTGATGACTGTTGATACAAAAGGAGGCACATGGAGTTAACAGTCAGGAAAACCAGCTGAGTGAAGAAGGTTTTGTGTTTGTTACAGGGGGCTGTCTGTGTGAACTCACAATTAAGCTGGTGCTCTGAAAAGGTCTGAAAAAAAAAAGAAAAAAACCCTGGATTTTGGAGTTAGTTGAACCAATGTTAAAATGATAAAGTTATTTCTCAATAGACATATTTTTTGTTTTTGTGTGAAAAGAGGGTGGGTGGTGGCAGTGGGGCTCATTGGGTGCTCAGCACCCCTAAAGCTCTGACCCTAGAATCGCCCCTGCTGGGCTGTCAATATTAAGTCTTAAAAGGTGTTCAAATTTGAGTCCCCTTTAAAAGAACCAAACTCAGACCTCATTATTATTATTAATAAATTGGAAAATCTAAAATCTAATATTACAATATCAAAAATAATTATAATAGCTTTGGAGATAACAAAGAAACCAATACTGATGGCATGAGGGTATGCACATACTTAAACTAAGTCTACATAAAGGCCATCACATATTTATCATTTCATATGTTATTATTCAGAAAAACAAGTTGTGAATTTTTGCTTTTTATAAAATGTGCTCAGTCAGTGTTGAGAGATTTCATGCACACATACTGGTCTGATAAGCTTCAGAGTTCGCTTGGCATTTTTTCCACAAATAAAAGATCCTTGTCTGTTGGTTTGTATGACTGAAACAAGAACTGAATACAAATAGAGTAGAATTCAATAAGAATAAAAGTTTTGCCTTGTAATATAGCTTCAGATACCACCATATATTCTTCTCCCATCCAACACCTCAACACCACACACATCCACAACGCTCCTCCAGTGGACTCAGTTGTAACTGATTTTATAAAGAGATTCAGAGGGAAAAACCTGTAATTTAGCACTGCTCATGGCAGCCAAATGTTGATAGGAAAATTAATTTGTGATATTCGAGTAGTGTTTATAATACTCGAGTAGCTAGTACAGAATGAGTACTCGATTACTAGTGCACATCCCTATTTCACATGCAGGCTCGGCTCTAGCCAGCTATGTTAAGGTAAGCTGGGAGATGTCATAGTTGGGCATTTTGGGGTGGGGAGATGGGTTGACAGATGGGTTTGTCTTATATCGTCTAGGTTCCCTGATGCAGGGAACGAGACTTTGTGTCGAAGAACGACACTAGGGGTCTCGCTTGAGCACCATTTGCATCTCTGATCTATGAGAAAAGGCCAATGAGAAATTGGCAGACAGAATTTGCATGTGCCACCCCCGGACATACGGGTATAAAGGAGGGGAAATGCATCTCTTTCATTCAGGATTTTTCTGAGGAGCCGAAAATGGTTTGGCCGCAACAGTGGCTGGGTTCAGCAACGTGGCCTGGAGGACACAACGTCTCAATCCCTCCATCAGGGAATGGAGGTTACATCCGTAACCTAGACATTCCCTGTCTGTCGCTCACTTCAACGTTGTGTTGAAGAAGCGACATTAGGTGTCTAATTGAAATCACTCCATGCACTGAGCCATGTACGTGTACTGCTGACACAGGAGTGGGCAGGTAATTTACATGTCAAAGCGACCAGCTGTGTCAGACTGCACGTACCCTTCCCCCACGCCACATAAAATCGCCAGAGCCTTCTGGTTCTTTACCCCCCAGCAGGGGGGAACAAGGCGACGTGCCAAGCATGGGAGCAGGCCATGCCAGCCGCGCCTTTTCTCTCTCTATGTTTCTTGCATAGAGTTAATGCGGCTCTGGCCATCTTAATGCTATCATACGCATCGGGGAAGGCGATCTTACCCAGTTCCTATTCTTTCAGGGGGAAAAGACCCTGCGGAGACCACACCTGCCCAGACTAAGGGAGGTAAAGAGTTGTGAAATACATCACATTGGCTTTTAGGTCACATGTGGAGAATGGTGCGGTGGTAGATCTTACCTCATTGGGAGGGAGAAGTTGCTACAAACACGGCGACCGGGAGTCCGTGAGGACTGCCCAAGGGAGACGCGGGTCCACTCACAAGGAGACCATACCGCGGAAAATACACGAAGGGGGATAAGTCCACATAGGGGCCCGTCCTGTGGAGCACCTATTCCAGTACAGGGTAGATTGAATACCCGCATTGGATTCAGTCGGCGAATTGCTCCGCTGAATTCGCGGACCAGAGGGCTAGGGAGGAGTCATCCAGGGAGCCGAATTAGTGGGATCTCCTGGGACAAGAGTGCATGATTTTACCTCAACGGAGGGAAAGGTCGCTAGGAGCAAGCGATCCATCCGGTCAGTTGTCAGCGTGTTACCGAGTTCTACCGGCTCAGACCTGAGAAAACATGGGACGAAAGCGACTCAACCCTGAGATTGTAAAAGCTCGTAAAGGTATTGGGTGTTGTGCAACCCGCTGCTCTGCATATGTCTGCTAGGGCCTTGGACACGTAGCCCCAGTCGCGGTCTTAGGATCACATGAGTGTCTGCCGGACCGAACTCCAGGCAGGTGTTGCTGACAGAGAACGCTTGCAGGTCCCCGACCCTCTTGATGGAGGCGAGCGTGATCAGGAGGGCCGTCTTCAGGCAGAGGGCCCTGAGTCCGACTGATTCTAGTGGCTCGAAGGGAGGTCTCTCAAGGCCCGAGAGGACCACTGAGAGATCCCAAGAGGGGAACAGGCTTGGCCGGGAGGGATTGCAGCCCAGACACACGAGACAGCGCCTGTGGCTGTCAGAAGCGGAGAGCACTCTACCGCATCCAGGAAATACACAGGGGCGGAAAGGCATCTTTATAAAGATGCGTCCTGAAAAGGACGTTCAACGCCAGCTGTGTTATTGCTCTTTTAACGAAATAACTCTTTTAGACTCTGTGCCAAAACTTAGTAAGCTGTATAGCTGTCTCCTGCCTACATGGGCAGTTGTCTTCTATGGCAGCATCCTTATTTATTTATTTGTATTTCTTTATTTTCTCCGCAATTTGCCATGCCCAATTCCCAATGCGCCACAATTCCTCGTGGTGGCGTAGTGACTTGCCTCAAACTGAGTGATGGAGGACGAATCTCAGTTGCCTCTGCGTCTGAGACCGTCAATCTGGGCATTTTATCACGTGGCTTGTAGAACGCGGATAAAATGCCCGGATTGACGGTCTCAGAATCTGAGGCAAATGAGATTCGTCCTCCATCACTCGGCCTCACCGAGAGCAGGACCACACATTATAGCGACAACAAGGAGGTTACCCCATGTGACTCTACCCTCCCTAGCAACTGGGCCAATTTGGTTGCTTAGGAGACCTGGCTAGAGTCACTCAGCACGCCCTGGATTGAAACTTGCGACTCCAGGGGTGGTAGTCAGATTAAGCCACTAGCACAGGTGTAAAGAGTGAAGAATGTGACTAAATGATTTCAAATGCAACAGAATCTAATTTAACAGAATCATCATTCTTTAACAGAATCATAATACTTGACACAATAGGAACTCTATATTAATATTGTTTCAGCATGTTTTGCCGCTGTTTCTGGAAGCCAGCAAAATTAAGCCTGGCCTCTGATTCCGTTAGTTCCACCATGTTTAAGCTTACTTGAGTGTTGAAAATAGCATCAGTGTCACTTCTAGGAAAACACTGAGCTTTACTGACAGCCAGAGGGAAGGGTTGAAAAAAAAGAAAAGGAATTGGAATGTTTTACTTCCCTTTGAGAGTGCAAAGGAGAGGGAAAAAAGTAAATTAAATAACAAAAGAAAAAAAATTATTTGAGCCAAAGCTTCCCTATCATTCCAAGAATGTTGATTAAGATTTCCATGTCTGGGCCCACATCGCTACAAAATTACACAATCCTGCTGCTTCGAAGAGCAAGAACAATGGAATGCAAAGCCACATTTATCTATTGTTTCACAGTGAAACCTAAAAATGTAACAGTTATAAAAGACAGGGTATGGGGGGGTTAGTATGAGCTGAAGGTGACGCTAATGAACAGTGCGTCACAAAGATGATAAAGAGGGCGTCAGCATCGTCTGACAGTGGCAGCAGCTGATGCAGCAAAATTTGTGTTATCTCTACCCTGCAAACATCTCTCACAAAACCTGTCAAGAACATGTTCTGATTCTATTTTATTTAAAAATAAAAATAAACACAGAAATTATATCTTGCACATAGAAAATGAAGCCTTTATTTAGGGCCATTGAGGCTGTTTACATTGTGACATTTTCTCATGACAGTTACACACATTTTAACCTCCAATTCTCATTAACCACAATGTGAAAAAAGATCGTCATTATGATATTCTAATTACCGCAATGTGAAAAATAATTACAGTATATATTATTTAAATTAAGTATTTATGCATCAAAGTAGTACTTGCTTGGTACTGCCTTTAATTTTTGGTAATAATTTTAACGTAACAAAATATTGTCCAGAATGTTATGGTAATGAGAATCATCACTAAAACCAAACAGTAAAAGTAAAATCTCCTGACATGTTACAGTAATATGGGGTTTACAAAGTACAGTTGATTAATGATCAAAAATGTAGGGTTCATTTTCTTTATGAAAAATATTATTTTATACTTTTTATATTTATTGGTTTTAAATATTTACATGAGATGGTTTACATGTGTAGTCTCTGCTCAAGTGTAAAATGTAATGCACTGTGTGGCCACCTCATGCAACCAGAGTCTGGTCTTCCATAATATCTTGTACTCCTGCCAAACCAGTGTGTTTGCAGTCAATTGGATCAGTTGCATTGCTAACATGATCAGCTTGATATGCATTAATATCCAGCTCTTCTTTGAGGAACCTTGTAAATGAGTAGATAAGTCCAAGATGGAGCTGACCTCAAGACATGTACATGGCTAGCATGGAGCCAACTAAATTTGAACAAAGCTGCTGTTGAGTGCTCCACAAGTTCTACAAATCAGATTGTCTGTTACACCTGGTTTACTGCATCTTCACTTAATGACGTGTTTGGATGTGAAACTTTCCGGTGTCATTAGGATAAAGCCTAACTGCATACAAGCAGTGACTAAATCACTTTGTTGGGAGACCGACAACTGATGCCCCTGCACGAAGTCAGAACCTTGCAGGTACCAGGTCCAGGGCTGAGAACAAGCCTCTTGGTCTATGTGCTTTCATTGTCTGCTTGCCTGGTCAGAGATCAGATTTACAGTAACTTGATTTGTGTGAAGCTAGATGGTTCACATCTGGATTTGCAAAATGATAAATAGGAGCAGGATTGAGCCAATTAACTGCAGCATTGCAGGACAGCAAGGTTTCTTATTCGCCATCCACCCATCTGACTGACAATCAGCTGTTCTCTTGCTCTGAACACGTGTGTGGACTGACCTTCACTCAAGGAACTTCTAGATACACCCACTAAGAAAGAACATACACCCAGAGAGACAAGCATTCCCTCAGGCACTGACAAGTGACCTACTGGCAAGCCCACATCAACACACTATTCAAACTACATTCAACAAATCCATCTGATATCCATCTGATATCCATCAGACTCTGAACTTAATACACTTAACCACACACACCTGCAGCTTTGCTCCCCAAACAGGGAACAATTCTCCATTGCTAACTTCAAGTAAGTGAGAGATCATATCACAATAAATTTCGAACAATAGGAATATAGCCACAAGCAGTGATGACGGGCCCAAGCACAACTGGTCCTTTTCCACCCAGCGGCTTTCATAAAACAATACAACGTGGACACATGAATTTGGCATTTGACATTATTAAAACATTTTTTGAAGCAATTTGGGTAAATAAAAGAGGACTATTTTAAAGACTGTAGTAAGATAAACACTTCCTGCTGCCAGGTGGTGGCGCTATGACCGTAACCCAAAATAATCAAATCCATGTGATTATCCCCCAAGACTAAACATACATCTCAATTTTGATCTACAACACACATTGCACACAGAAGATAAGAGACACTTTCTGTTTCCCATTTTTTGCTATTAATTTATTGCCTCGCCATGGCAACACAGTTCGATATACACTCACCTAAAGGATTATTAGGAACACTTGTTCAATTTCTCATTAATGCAATTATCTAATCAACCAATCACATGGCAGTTGCTTCAATGCATTTAGGGGTGTGGTCCTGGTCAAGACAATCTCCTGAACTCCAAACTGAATGTCAGAATGGGAAAGAAAGGTGATTTAAGCAATTTTGAGCGTGGCATGGTTGTTGGTGCCAGACGGGCCGGTCTGAGTATTTCACAATCTGCTCAGTTACTGGGATTTTCAAGCACAACCATTTCTAGGGTTTACAAAGAATGGTGTGAAAAGGGAAAAACATCCAGTATGCGGCAGTCCTGTGGGCGAAAATGCCTTGTTGATGCTAGAGGTCAGAGAAGAATGGGCCGACTGATTCAAGCTGATAGAAGAGCAACTTTGACTGAAATAACCACTCGTTACAACCAAGGTATGCAGCAAAGCATTTGTGAAGCCACAACATGCACAACCTTGAGGCGGATGGGCTACAACAGCAGAAGACCCCACCGGGTACCACTCATCTCCACTACAAATAGGAAAAAGAGGCTACAATTTGCAAGAGCTCACCAAAATTGGACAGTTGAAGACTGGAAAAATGTTGCCTGGTCTGATGAGTCTCGATTTCTGTTGAGACATTCAGATGGTAGGGTCAGAATTTGGCGTAAACAGAACGAGAACATGGATCCATCATGCCTTGTTACCACTGTGCAGGCTGGTGGTGGTGGTGTAATGGTGTGGGGATGTTTTCTTGGCACACTTTAGGCCCCTTAGTGCCAATTGGGCATCGTTTAAATGCCACGGCCTACCTGAGCATTGTTTCTGACCATGTTCATCCCTTTATGGCCACCATGTACCCATCCTCTGATGGCTGCTTCCAGCAGGATAATGCACCATGTCACAAAGCTCGAATCATTTCAAATTGGTTTCTTGAACATGACAATGAGTTCACTGTACTAAAATGGCCCCCACAGTCACCAGATCTCAACCCAACAGAGCATCTTTGGGATGTGGTGGAACAGGAGCTTCATGCCCTGGATGTGCATCCCACAAATCTCCATCAACTGCAAGATGCTATCCTATCAATATGGGCCAACATTTCTAAAGAATGCTTTCAGCACCTTGTTGAATCAATGCCACGTAGAATTAAGGCAGTTCTGAAGGCGAAAGGGGGTCAAACACAGTATTAGTATGGTGTTCCTAATAATCCTTTAGGTGAGTGTATAAAAAAAACTGTTCAGAATTTTGCATCTTCAATGTCTTGGCATAATGTGGTGACAGTCTCATGAATTCCCAAGGGGGTCTGGGTATAAATTCCTTCTTGAGATCTGGCTGAAGAACAAACATTACACCCTCAACTAACAAACAGTTTTGATGAACTTTACTTTGAAAATAAAAACAAACAACATAGGGTTATTGTTTATGAAATCCAAGAAAACTATTAAAACCTGCTTAAGTGTATCTTTGACCATATCAACCCACCCATATAAATAATCAACGATAATAAGAAACGATGATGTTCAGGATTGTGAATGCTGATACACAACTGTATACAGCTAAACACCGTCAGGATTTAAGCATAGACAAGTTCAGTGACACTTCACATGATCTTTTTTTTTTCTTCTTTTTCTCCCAATTTGGAATGCCCAATTCCCAATGTGCTTTTAGGTCCTTGTTGTCGCGTAGTGATTCGCCTCAATCCGGGTGGCGGATGTTCATTATAGATCTCAATCAGAATTACGGTTTATCATTTAAAACTTAAGTAATCTAAAACTTGTGAACCTGAAAATATGAGACAACATTTTTTATGTATTATTAAACATAGAACAGGTCTATAGGCTTCAGCATTACCCAATCACAGCAGAGTTTGCTTTCACTTTTAAACACGTGCACGTGACAGACCGTGACGTCAGCAAATTCAGAATCTCATTCGCGTTCAACAATGGATGATACCAGACTGATTGTGGAGGTGGAAAAGTACAAAGTGCTCTATTGTTTACTTTTTAGATGCAAATGTGGTCCACCTCTTCATGTAAATAAGATTTCACGATAACCAAGTTTGTAATACTTATCAATGGCCCACTCCTGATAACAATCTTAAAGATATGGTCTTTATTAAAACAAATACTTACCTTAGTAACGTAGAAATCACAGTATTTTTCTGTATAGAACCGCTGCTGTGACGCTATAGAAATGCTTCCAGAGTAAAAGCCCTTTCGAGTCTGTAGGTGCAGTTACACTGTAGTAAAGCTGACGCTATGCTAACGTCTCGGTCAAGCCTGCGATGTGAAATGGACGTGAGGCTGTATTAAGCCCTACCCCAAACCCTAATGTGATTATACTGTTACTTTGATTCCTTCATGTATTTATGCCAATTCCAGCCAAGTTTTCTCAGATAATAGAGCTTTTTTTACAATCCAGATTTTGGAACACGGAAGTAAACGTTTGCAGAGTAAACTTTGACAGCAGGAATGGGATGGGAGATCATGGCAAATATTATTTTCACTAATCCATTTGCTCCAAGACCAAAAGAAAAAATCCACTATTACGTTTGAATGACTTTCCAGAAGAGGAAATAAATAAAGAGCAGTGGATTAAGACAGTCAGATGGGAGAAGATGACAAATGTATTGTCACTCTCTCAGCAGCTATAATCGAAACCCCCTCGCAGCTGTGGTACGTTTTTTAAAACAAATTCTAGGGTAATAAAACAATATGCATAATGTTATAAATGTACACTCAATACTTTCCACAAAAAATGTTTTATATATGGTAAAATAAATATATATATTTATGCTAATAAATAACATGGCAATGCGTCATCACAGTCTGTGAAAAAAGGTCTATTGTATAGATGTGGTATTTTGGGAATCATTCACCAATGGATCTTGGCTGTCCTTTATTGGAAATCTCTGGTACTGCGTCTGATATT
This sequence comes from Xyrauchen texanus, assembly GCF_025860055.1. NCBI lineage: Eukaryota > Metazoa > Chordata > Actinopteri > Cypriniformes > Catostomidae > Xyrauchen > Xyrauchen texanus. Next base: position 10,539,439 of record NC_068318.1, on the reverse strand, counting down.
TAACACCAAAGGGTCATTTTTTATATATTTTGACCTAAAATTTAGAATATTTCCGTTGATAATTTTAGTATATTTTATTTATATAAAAGTAAAAAGTGTGTGCAGTTCATTTTCATTGCAAGTTCTATAACTTTTTTATTTAACTTATAAAAACTGCTTTCAAATACACAATAAACTGCCAAGTGTCTCCTTTAAAAAGAGAGCAAGCTTTGGTCTGTACTACCTAGCATTCTTGAGGTACCACTGTTTAAGTTTACACCCAAATATAACCACATGGAGCCGTATGGATTACTTTTTTGATGGATGGATGGATGTGCTTTTTTGGGCTTCAAAATCTAAGGTACAATTAATTCTGATTATAAAGCTTGGAAGAGCCAGCCATAAGGAACTTCCTGTTTCACATTTTTGCCCTTAAATTGTTGCCTGCAATGGCAACATGGTATATCAAAAATCCATTAGCAATTTAGCATCTTAAATGTCTTGGCATAATATTGACTACATTTGGTGACAATCACATAAATCCCCAAAGAGTATTCAAAGGTTTAGGGCCTGCAATTAAAATAAAAATGCCCATTCAATCCAAAATGGCTGACTTCCTGTTGGGCAGAGCAGATGACTTTAATTATGAATGTTGTCTGGCTTGATGAGAACAACATGTAGCAAGTTTTGTGACCATAGAAAAATTTTACCCCACCTCTTTTGTCAAAAGGTGGCGCTGCAGACCTCCCAGGCCACGCCCATGTGATAACATTTGCCCAGGCCTAATGACCAACAACTCTGATGTGTGTGCAAAATATCATGTAAATTCAAGCATGCCAAGTATCTAAAAAACATGTGAATATACGTAAAAAGGACTAATGCCATTTAATGCATTGACATGGCAACACTATTTAAGATATCAAGAATCCCTTCAGAATTTTAAACCTGCACTGTTCTGACATTATTCTAAAACATTTGAAGCAATTCAGGTAAACACAACAGGGATATTTCAAAGTCTATTAAAAGTGCCACACGTCCACCAGGTTGTGGTGCTACAACAGTGACCCACAATAGCCACAATAATGTGACTCTGATGTGTGTGCAAACTGTTAAGTGTTTTCAAGCATTTTAAGTACCCCAAAATTACCCGAAAACTTTGAATAGAAGAATAAGAATCCTTAGAAGAACAATACGGCCTCCACACTTTCAGTGCTTGGGCCCAACTACTACTACTACTACTACTACTACTACTACTAATAATAATAATAATAATAATAATAATAATCTTTAGAAGACCAATAGGGCCTCCATACATTCAATGATTGGGCTCTAATAAAATAATCCTTAGAACAATAGGGCCTCCACACCCTCAGAGCTTGGGCCCTAAATTTGTAATCATTGTAATATTCATACATTTTAAAGAGAAACACATGAAAAAGTTCAGTCCAAAGATGGGGTTCAAGCAGACCACTAGACAAATGGTGGTGAGCACACCTCCTCCCCCAATAGATGAGATTATGGCCAGTTGTTTTGCGGAGCTCTAGTTTCTGTTATTCATGTGTTAAATCTGGCTCATTCCACAGCAAACCACAGCAGTTCCATGGGCCCCCTCTACTTGCATGTTGGAGGCTTTACTCCCTTTCTGGAGAGATTTCCTCATATTAATAAATGGAACAGTATTTCAAGCAGGGCAACGAAGGCCCTGTCACTGGGGATTCCACTATGAAAAAGCATTCCTGACAAAGTATCTCAGAACAAAAGCTCCAGCCAAACTCGTGTTCAAGTTTCAAAACATAAAAGTGCTGGCCAAGCAATCCGCGTATACATGTGCACGTATTAATAGGTTTACATGTGTGTGTTATGCATTACTCAACCTCTTTTGACACAGGAAGCTCTTTGCAAATCTAGAACATGAACCAAGAGACAAATGACTCATGGGAGTCTTCTCCAAAGCAAATACTTCTCCAACAATAGATTGCTTACGATGTCAAATTTAGAGCACAGAAAAAAACAATATGTATTTAATGCTCTATATACACCTGATGTGAAAAAACACCATCTGCTCCCATGCCATGGCCTCTCAAACAAGCATAGCTTCACGCCGTCATGACTAGTTTTGGTAAGCTATTATGTAATCATGTGTTTGGGTTATGGTGATGATTGAAGAATGAAGAATGAAGTTCGGAGAGCTCATAACTCACCGAGTCTGACTCCACAACATTAGGAACACATTAATAGGAGCTCAACCTGCTCCCCTGGATATCTTCACAACACTTTACCTAAACATAATTCAACCCACGAGCCCCAGGCCATATCAGTAGTGATTCATTGAAAATAATCAAAATGTAGATTCTACCCCAATAGACAGTCATCCAAATGCAATTTGCATCTCGCTTACGTGGTTTCATCCTTCTAATGTGCTTACAGAGCTGTAAACAGACCTGCTCAGACAAATTCAAATGCTAACCAAGAATTACTGTTCAGACTCACAGGACTGCAAACCAAATTGGTTACAAATACCTAATTGGCAAAAGTAATAGTTGCCCATGAGGGTAGCAATTCAATTAGAGTGGATGCTGCAGGCCAAATAGGATCTGTAGAGGTAAAAATACTTCATTACGAGATGTGAGCAGCCTGGATAGAAACGGGTCCCAGTGTCCTGGTAAAAAGATGCTTTGCGGCACTACTATAGCTTGAATGTGAAATATTTTTAGGTGATATCACACATATCCCCTGGAGCGCTTCCTGTCAATGCCTGTGTCTGACATATTACTGTATTGGCTTGCTTGTACAGACTGTTCTATAGAGACGGTTGGCATCAGCTGCCAGACCGTAGATAACGCATATCTGATCAGAGTGCAACTGCTAATTTTCATCACTGAAACCATACAAGATGTTCCAGCACATGATGCTACCCTGTAATGTGGTGTGAACACCACAAACAACAATCTATTAAGATTTTGATGACAACATATTCTTTGCATTGCATGTTGTAGTCTCGATACAGCATATTATCATAAGTAGCATAACTGGACTGCAAGAATGTTGTTACTTCGACTGCATTATCTATCCAAGATTCAAGACCATTTGGTCCCTAAGCAGGCGAATGGTGGTTGTTCAGATAATGGGCACTGCCACCAGACAGATGTGCTCCATGTGGCAGCACCAATGACCTCTCTCAGCAAAATGCCCTGAGTCAGGCAGCCAGCCGGGCCACACAATAATTTCTGGCCAGCATGCTTCTTTCAAGGCCAGACAGAATACAGAGTCCACCCTACCAGACAGTTCTATCACAGTTTAGCCTCCTTCAGGCACACAAGATGGCCTTTGTTTGCATGTCTCAAACACATCTTTCAGGACAGGCGAGAAAAAATTCCTCCCCCAAAAAACATTCAATTGATGGCGCCTGATGGCAATGACTTCTCTAAGGCTTTCCTCATCCCTTTTCTCCCATGTATTTTAGGGATACACAACAAATCACTCAGGACCACTTGCATAAAGTGTCATAAGGTATGTTGTACGTTCTACTGCTCAATGTTGGCCCATCGTTCATGTTACAAAAAAAAACCCACATTGCGATAGAATTACATTGTATAGCTAAATTCATTTAGTGAGAAAGAAAAATTCTGGAATGACAGCATCATTGAGCAAGAACGGTTTGTGTGTATCGAAGAGGAGAAAAGCAAGTCAGGAGGGTCAATGAGGACAAGAGGAGAGCAGACGAGCTTTATACCACCAAATACATTTGCTTTCCATTCCTCTGTGTATGGAAAGACAGTTCCTGCATACATTAAGGTAGAAGGTGTCAAGAGTGCTCAAAGATATAAATCATCTGAAGCAGGTCCAGTCATAATTTCTGAAGCTTGAGGTCTGTGTCCCTCTTCCAATCATGTTGATTCTATGTGCAGAGTGTTTCCCATTAATTACCTAGACTGTGGCGGCCCACTGCGTTTTGCGCCGTTGCTTCTGCAAAGCATCTCTCACTCTCAGTCAGCCATCCTTTGGGAAACACTGATGTGCATCTCTATCCGTCATAACTCTATTAAGCCAGATGTTATGGGTGCCCTGTCTACTTCCAGAACCGCTGTAATTTTATTATTACTCTAAATCACAACCCAGTGAGATCAGCCGCAGGAAAAGTTGAGAGGTGTGTGGGTCAGGCAGGGTAAAATCACAGTTCTTTTAAAGGTAAAACCCCTTCCATTTCTGCATGGGGGGAGCTGCTATCATAATTTTTTTTAAATAAGGGAGACATCCAAAATTTGCAGTGCTGGGAAACTCCAGGAATGGTTTAAAACCCCCGGTCCACATCTTGCGCTTTCTAGGTTCCAGCATCTCTGCATAGTCAAAATGCAGAGAGAGAGAGAGAGAGAGAGAGAGAGAGAGAGAGAGAGAGAGCTAGAGAGAGAGAGAGAGAGAGAGAGAGAGAGGTTCCTATATATTTCTTTATTTACTGTATTGTCTATTTCTATCTCTGATTCTGAGAGAGGGAAGGAGCAAAAATCGAAAGCACCAATCTTTCCCACAGCAAGTAGCACAAGAGACGGAGGAAGGGGTGTAAAGCCAGACAGACAACCAGACAGTGGAGTGAGTCTTTGTGTGTGTGTGTGTGTGTGTGTGTGTGTGTGTGTGTGTGTGGTATGAGAGAGAATGGTGTTTCTCCTGCTGATCAGACATTGGCCTTGGCACCTAGCACTTAAAACCATGCCAATGTCCGCTAAGCGAATTCTAAGCCCCAAAGGAAAACAACAAATGGGTCTGTTGTTTGAACCCAGATTGCTGTGTGACCACAGGAGGGACAAGGCACGGCACAGATTCCAGTTCCATACTGACTCAACTGAGCCGATCTCTAACATCACCTCTTGGATCAGACTTCAGTCTATTCTTGTGTTAATGTACAATTTAAGTGTACATACTGGCTAAATAATTTTAAGTTCAGTCATGAAACTATCAATGGTATAAACTGATAGGTCCTTTGAACGTTTAATCTGTTTGCCAACTGGCTGCACACTCCATGGCCTAAGATGATAAGACGATAAGTTCTTTAATTTATCATCTGTTAGCCAATCAACTTGCCTTCCATTTAAATTGGCAGATGTTTGCAGGTAAGCCCGTCTTACTACAGCATGCTAGAAGAGTTTTCTCAGTGAAACACACATCCTCTCCAGCACCACATGTCTAGATCTGCTTCAGGGGAATTGTATGCATGTATAATTGTGCAGCAACAACAGCACGTCTTACATGCTTGACAGAGAAAGTGTATGTTTTCGGTAGTATCAAGTCTTTGTACTTCATCTCCAGCAGCAGCAGAAGGAGATCCAGACCGCCAAGACCGAACTAACTAAGTTCTCATAGCCATTATAATACAGTACCTTTAAATTTATTTCAAGAGTATCATGTCCAAACTAATATTTTTTTTTTTACTGAAGAGACTTCTAAATTGGATCTTCATCAACTCTGTTTTGTCACAACTTTTCCCATCTCATTTGGCTCAGAATTGTCAACAGTGAAATAACATGATGATAGAGACACAGGTCTGCAAGAAAATTAATGCCTCATTTCATTTAAAATCTCAGTCCTAAAAACATCATTTGGACGACTATATTTGTCCATTTGAGAAACCTTAATAGTAGCCAATGGTCATCTTGGCTCAAGTTTACACAAGGAGGGGAAATACAGTGTTATTTGTTATGTGATTGTTGAGATTGCCGCACATTGGTTTATTAAATTTCCGTATAATAGGTCCCTGTTGCCACATTGTTAATAACTTGTATTATTCTCACACTCATACATTTCAACAGGTCCTAAGTATACTATTTTTTGTCTCATCCTCATAAGGCACAGAGGAAAACACTGGAATCAATCTAGCATTCCATGAAAATGGGTCCCCTTGAAATCCTAATTTTTCAAGCCAACAAATCCCAACCCTTCATCTCCCAACTTTCAACAATTCCAATTCAAATAAAGTTGGGAAAAATTATACTCTAGATGAGTGAGCTCATGCCCATGCAGTCATGAAATTCCATTCTCACTTATATTCACAACACCCATCAAAATCACAACATGCTCAATCATTCATTTTTATTCTAATGGTTCACTTATGAGTTCACATTTTTCTGCAAGACCGGATGGTAACCTTACTGCACATTGGGTGAATATCATGTCGTAAGACTAACCTACTGTAAATCAAAGTATTTATGTGCAAATGTCGAAAGTCAGACAACATTCTAAGGAAGTGAGTCTCAGAATCCCAATGAAGAACAAGACAAAGCTGTCTAATGTCATGTCGCCAGTCTGTAAGCTCCAACTTCCTCTGGTAGATCCTCGGTGCTCTGATAAATGGCTGGTTAAGCTGGGTTTGATATGTGGGGTTTAGAAGAGGAGGCTCAGGTGATACAACTTGCCTTTATGAAATCTCAAGATATGATATGGGGCATAAACATGTCCAATATACAGAAAATAAATGCACCAGTCCAAAATCAGTCGCATTATCTACCAAAATAATCACATTTCAAATATCAACCATTGCAATATATGTCCCGGCACTCAATCCTGACTCAATTTAAAAATGTCCTAATGATGCATTTTATGAAGGTACAGCAGTGGCCACATGATTGTTGATAGTCAATTAAGATCAGACAAAGTATTGTCTTTAAAGACCCTATTAAATCGCTTGACGAAGACAGTTTTCTTTAGTGTTGATGTTGATTTCCTACTGAAACAGAAAGTTGAGGTGGGACATACTGAAGGGCTCACCCCTTGTTTAACCAAGCAATAGCTACATAAATACACTCACTGAGCACTTTATTAGGAACACTATGGTCCTAATAAAGTACCCGACATGGTCTTCTGATTTTGTAGCCCATCATCTTCAAGGTTCGACATGTTGTGAATTCTGAGATTCTATTAAGTTCACTACAATTGAACAGAGTGGTTATCTATGTTACCATAGCCTTTCTGTCAGCTTGAACCAGTCTAGCCATTCTATGTTGACCTCTCATCAATAAGGCATTTCCGCCCACAAAACTGCCACTCACTGGTTGTTTTTTGTTTTTGGCACAATACTCTGTCTGGCACTAACAATCATGCCACGGTTGAAATTACTGAGATCACATTTTTCCCCAATCTGATGGTAGATGTGAACATTAACTGAAACTCCTGACTCATATCTGCATGATTTTACGCATTGCACTGCTGCCACAGTTGGCTGATTAGATAATCTCATTAATAACTAGGTGTACTGGTCTTCCTAATAAAATACTTAGTGAGTGTATATTAAAAAGCCAATTTAACTCAATTTAACAGTTTTTGTCTGTTTTCTGCACTGTGAAACTTTTTCCCTTTTTTAAAAATGTCCATTGGAGGTCCATCCAGTTTGATCCAGAGCTGATCCAGTTTGAAATCAATTGAGAGCAATTTAATGGAAAACAAGCTGGTCAGGTTCTATCTCATCCATGTCTTGTGTAACCGAAGTTCTATCTCCAGCAAGGGGAGTGAACGTGGCTGCCAACTGAAAAGCCCCATTTTGACACACATCATTGAACTGGGATGTGTTATTCTCCAAAGGCAGATATTTACTGCACACTCGAGACCACTTCTCAGCCAGTTAATTAGTGCTCTGTGCATTGGGTGATACCCTGCAGCCCGTGGACCAATTCTCTACTCAGAGCAGATGCGTGCACACGCATACTCACATACGGACACAAACCAATCTGCATGGTATCAGCCAAATAATACACACACACCAGATCATTCAGGAAAAGACAAACAGTCTGAGTAACTCAATCCTTCAAACATAAAAAGTGACAAGGGGACCATTAAAATAGAAATGCGACAGCAGAGACATGCCGAATATTCCAGCTGTTTGCTATTACAACAGCAGTTTGTAATTCATCTTAATTTTGATGCCACTTGCTTTTAAAACAATGTTTGAAAGAATCTCTAATAGGTCAATCAGAAAAATGAATATAATCTAATGAGATGGGACAACAGCTGTAGTGTTTCCCCACACCACCAGTTCTTTGGGATCCCAACAGTACAATGCCTTATTGTCGGGAAAGCCTGAGAAAGTGGGTAAGCTGAGTGGTGCAGATCTGTGGGAGAATGTCTTGTGGCATGTTAGTGTTTGCAAACAACAAGCAAACCCTCTGAGACTCAAACACCACTTCCCCAACCAGAGGCCAACACTGAGCAGTAGCTAATGCAATTATCATTAACAGTCCTTAAATAGGCAGGTTAACAAGGGTAATCAGGCAGCTATTTTATTAGTTTTACAATACACAATATTCCTAAAAGAGCTTTATCCAAGACAATGGCCTGACCCTGTTAATTTGGATATCACATGGACTTCCTCAGTTGAAACAGCAGAATGGCTGTAATATTTAGGCTTTTTGTTTTCTGTATATTCCAAAAAAATATCTCTAGATAGATATAAAGCGTGTGAGATCCCAAAATGATACAAGTGTCTCAATTCTGAGTGTAATTTTACATGATAAAATAATACAAAACGGTATGCAAAGTGATCCTGAGCCTGATGTTAAGTTCATCTTGTGTATATGTGTAATATAATACATGCATTGGTGTCAGTTCTGCCTTGCAAGGTATAATGTTGTATTTAGTAAAATAGGGTTTTCTGTGTGTGGTTTTTGGATGGACAATGTTATGTTTTAAAAAAGGTAGATCTCTATGACCTTAGGCTAACTTCCTGAACATTGGTATTAGACGATCTCTTGTATCTGTATTGTTACCTTTTGAGCATGAGTATTAAGTGAGTATTAGATTTCCTCTTGAACATGATATAAGGCAAGTATTAGGCCTCTTTGTATTTTTACCTCTTTGGAGCTGGTTGGCCATTGTGATGGGGGAAAGTATTAGGGGAGTATTAGGTAACCAAATAATAATACTAATAATAATTTTGTACATGTGCCTCTGGAACCTCTTGAACATGAACATTTAGAAGAGTATTAGGTGAGTTTTAGGTAACCTCTTGTGCTGAGCGAGTGGCAGGTCTGTCCTAGTGGTTGGCCAGTATGAGGAAGGGAAGTATTAAGTGAAAAAGTATTAGATGAATGTTACGTGTGCATTTGGTTATCATTTGTGCAGACTAGTGATTTGCATGGCTGGACTTACACGAGGGCTAACCTGGGCTTCAAGCAAAGATATATTGTAGAATTTAAAAATCCATGTGGCAAAAAACAAGACAAATTGCTCTATTCACATAAGGGAAAAAAACTGAAGGTGGGATACATCTCTCTCTCACTCTCCTATATCGTCATAAGTAATTTGAGGAAGGAGGAAAGCCTGTTTCCCAAACCAGCACGTAGATCACTCAATATTCATATAAGTTTTTGATATGGGAGCTGTGCGTCTGAAAAAGTGCTGAACTAAGGCTGCAACGTTCGCTGATATGTCCAGAATTTTGTTTTCTCAAAGAAACACTGCCAACTATGGACATTTTATGTAATCTTGTCAAAGTGCTGAAAGACTTCACATATTATTGAATTTCATAAAATAAATAATGATGGCTTTGGCAACACATAGTTTCAGATGTTGACCTATCTATCAAATATCTACGCATTTCTTGTTGCATAAAAGGAGACGGATTTAAATGCGGCACTTTTCAATTGGGATGGGACGATATACAGTATCTAATTTCGATATACAGCAAACCAAAAAAACATTACGAACCATATTGAGGCCAAACTCGATATTTCGAAATTTGAAACATTGTTTTCTGTCCATGTGATTATAAATGAAATGATCCGTCAAACATCATAATCTATCTATCTATCGCTTGGTTTTACTGATAGATTTGTTGGCTTTTAGTATATATTCACATACTTTTTTGGGACAGGTTCTGTTCAGTTCTATTGCTTATTCTGCACCAGATCTGCCTAAAAGTAGTTCACAATTTTTTAAGGCTTATTTGTTTGTGATCTTTTCTTATAGTGAAAGGTATATGAGAAACTCTTTTTTTAAACTTTGAGCATTTAAATTGTGTATAAAATAACTTTATTTTGATGAGAAATTATAATGTGCATTTTGCGCAAGCATTAAAAAAAAAAACATTCTGCCATACTTTGTCATTTAAGTGTTATCATATTGAGATAATATCGAACTGTGAACTTCATATCGTATATTGAAACAAATCGAGAGATAATCATATCGTCCCATCCCTACTTTTCAACATGTTTTTTACCCTCAGAAAAAGTATACAATGACTGATCTATTATATATCAGTGGTACAATTGCTTTTCAAGGATCAAAATATATCAATACAATTTATTAAATATCACTTTGTCTTTTATTAACTGTGAAAGATGCAAGAAAGACCATTGACTTAGGAATGGTCCAAATTCAGTATTTGGTCTCCATTTGTACAGTGCGGCTGGCAGGTTTGTCCTGGTAGTTAGCCAGGATAAGGAAGGGAAGTATTAGGTGAGAATTAGGTTACCTCTTCTACAGAGCGGGCAGCAGGTTTGTCCTGGTGGTTGGCCAGTATGAGGAAGGGAAGCCTGCAAAGCTGAGGATGCTGCAGGGCCGAATGGAGTTCTGTACGTCCCACCTCCAGATCCTCCTCTGACGAAGCACTGTCCAAAACAAACACCACCCCCTGAGAGCCCTGGTAGTACCGGCTCCAGTACTTTTTAATTGAGTCCGCTCCTGCAACAAAAACACATAAATGTACACTGTCAGAATCTCAGTGAGGAAGTCATAACATTTAATACACATATTAACACCTTCACAGAAAAAGGTGTTTTTCCTGCTGGACATAAATCAGACTGTGCCCATGGCAAAAACAACACAAACGTGTGATTTCTTTTTCAACATAAAAAGTCTTGTATCCCAGTTTAAAGGCATAATTCAGACGTTCTTTCCTCCATGGAACAAGAAAGGAGATGTTAGGCAGAATGCCAGTGACTGATAGTCCCAGTCGCCATTCTCTTTCATCGTATTGATAAAGGGGCAGTGGCAATCTTCCTTAAAATTTCTCTTTTTGAGTTCCACAGATAAATGAAAGTCATACTGGTTTAAAATATGAGGGTGAATAAATGGGTAAACTCACCCATTAAAAAAGTGATTCCTTTAAAATGCAGAGACAAATATATGGAAGACATTATGTAACACTGTATCTCTAAGGTGCTATCAAAACGTTTGAGTGGTCCATCCAACCCGACACAGAAACATTGACTTAACCAATGGTGTGAGTTTGGGGAGGGACTATACATTTTTACAACCATTGAAAGGCGGGTCAGTTTATTTTGTTTTGCAATTCTGTTTGGTGATGCCAGTAGGGTAGAAATTACACAGTTCAGCTTTAAAAATGGAGGAAAATGGACAATGAGAGGTTCAACTAAACTTTCTGGCGACTGAGTGTGAAAGAGACAACAGCATATTTCGACACAGCATCAATTCGAACATTGCTGGAATGCATTTGGAGAGGACCCCAGCCTTCTTTCAAAAATCATTGCAGATATTGCATTATGTATTTTTATGACTTCAAGAATGCATGCCAACTCGCACACCCACTTGGGGAGGGCTGTGGGAAAAGCCGTGTCCAAATGAAGAGCGTTCGACACAACAGTATTTCTTTAAAGTCAACCCTGAGAGCATATTAAAATGGTTTGTTCTGATGGCCAGTCTACAGCACAGTTCAAATGGGCCCACTTTTACAGTGAACATATGGTTTCTCTTGTGCACAGCAATTTGGGGGTACAAAAATGTGGCCACCAAGACACACAAGTGTGCAAATGCGCAGCATGGCTTTGGTTAAAGTGAGTCACTGAGGGGCCTGTACCCTAATCGTGAAAAAACAGAGCCCAGTTTCTCTATACTTCTTGTGCTTGTGAGTTTTCTGAATGGAATGCGCTGCATTAATTACAAGCATGCTTCATGTGCATCAACCCTTGCACACATATGTGATGATAAGTCCAGGATGAAATTTTCATCTTTATGCATGCCATATGAGAAAATATAAAGTTAATCTAATTCACATCCGGTTTTCAGAAAGGTGGCATCTTAAAGGCACCAGCAGACACAGTGAAGTGCTTCTTGTTTTTTTTGCTCATAGTCAAAAAGAAATCAAAGAGCGGAGCAACAACATACCGTTAACATTCAGACACTGGTCACGCTGCTGGGGAGGAGTTGAAAGGAGCATGTAAATATGAGGATGCTCAAGACAACATGCAAAACATCAACTAATATGACATAAAAATGTGTTACCAATGACTTGATGTCTTATTCTTAATTCACACAATATCAGTAATGACGAGTTCCTCTTCTGTCACTCACTTGACCTTATGTCGAATTAAGTGACACAAGGGGGTCTTCCTTGGGAGCCTCGCGTACCTCTGAACTTGAGAAAAGGCCAATGAGAATGGGCAGGCAGAATTTGCATGTTCCGCCCCCGGACATACGGGTATAAAGGGAAGCAAGCGTACGTCTGTCAGTCAGGTTTTTTCTTCAGAGCCGTGAGGTTGTGCAACAGCAAGCTGAAGTTCACCACTGTTCCACTCACCGTTCTCTCTCTGCTCGCTGTGCAGTCCACGCCCCTGGGTGCTTTCATTGTCTGAAAGAGTGTTTTCCCCTCCTTACAAGAGTTTAAATTTCTCTAAAAGAATTTGAGTTTTCGCTCATAAAAGAGCAATACACAGGCAGGCGTTCAACGTCCTTTTCAGGACGCATATTTTTGTTTGCCCTTCTGCCTCTGTGTAGCTCCTGGATGCGGTCGATATCTCTCCAAGACCGACGGCCACAGACGCTGCCTCGTGTGCCTGGGCAGCAATCACACTGAGGCGGCGTTTGTGGATGGTTCATGTACTCACTGTGAGAACATGACCATGGCAGCGTTGCGGTCACGGCTGTCCTTCCTTAAGGTGAATGCAACTTAAGCTGCCCCCGGCATCGCTCCTTCCCACAGTATTGAGGACAACCCGGCTGGAGATGAAGGTGATTTGTAAATCCCCACGAGCCACTCGCCGGCATGCTCCCCGGGTGGCTCGTGGCAGTCCACGGGTACATGGAGTTCCCCCAGTTGGACAGAGCAGTTGCGATCCACCTGTGTCCCGAGAATTCCGCCACCTGGCGGTACAACCCTGTACTCCTCTCCAGAGCCTGTAGGATGACTTCATCGCTGACCTTGAAAGCCTACAGCGCCACCGGACAGGCCACCTCCAACCCTGTACTCCTCTCCAGAGCCTGTAGGATGACTTAATCGCTGACCTTGAAAGCCTACAGCGCCACCGGACAGGCCACCTCCGCCCATCATGCAATGGCTCTCCTGCAGGTCCAACAAGCCAAGGCACTCAAAGATCTGCACCTGGGAAGTTCCGAGCCTGACGTGCTGCAGGAACTGCGCTCTGCCACCGTTCTGTCTGCCAATTTCTCATTGGCCTTTTCTCAAGTTCAGAGGTATGCAAGGCTCCCAAAGATGACCCCTTGTGTCTTGTTCCCTCCCTCAGGGAATGGAGTTTACAACAGTAACTGTGACGTTTACACTACACGATTTTAAGCCCGATTTTCGCTTGCCGACAGTTTTGTGGAGATCGCAAACAAAAGCCTGAAATTGTAGGCAAATCAGAGCTTGCTCCCGAGAACGACAATCGCAATGTATGAACTATAAAAGAAGCGGTTTGAGAGAAGTGCAGACGTGTCACCGATGTCAGCGAGATATCTAGATTGTTAAATATCTGGACCTGTCTGCGATTCCAAATCACAATATGTGAAATTTTTTGATTGAGACAACTGGAGCGTTGACCTAGAGCCAATGAGAGAGCAAGAAACGGGGCACAGGAAGTTTCAGTGGGAGAAGTCCTGATGTACCTGAAACAGAACATTAACTAGCATGGCTGTGGTATCAAGAAAGTCTTATTGGACCGAGGAAATGGAGGAAAAATTTGAGGAGCATTGGCAGGAGCACCAGTGCCTATTTAATGTTTTAACTGAACTGTAGCACAACCGGGTGGAGAAAGAGAAAGAGTTGGAGAGAAATTACAAATTCTTTTGGACAGTCAGGTAAGCAAGTAGGTAGGGTTTTTTTTAGAAGGTACTTTTCAAATTGTGACCAATAAAATATATGATGCCTTTAGGCGATTAAAATATACACATCTTATTCTGAAATGCATAACGTATGATCATGCATTTGTTTTCGTAACTCGTATCACTTCTCGCGTGTACTCTGTTGTGAAACGTAATTTGGAGTCATCGGAGATTTGTCAATAGGGAAATGTTTTGTAATGTGTTCACCCCATCACGGATTCCTCATGTAATTTGAAAACACTACGACTTCCATGACAAGTGCAATATGAACGGTACCAAGATCCGACGTCTTTGAAAGTCGTATAGTGTGTAGGAGGCATAAAAGAAGCTGTTTTGACTACTCTACTTTTATTAAAAGTAGTATATACGCAGTAGAAAATGTGTAATTTGTATTGTTTATATTGTGCATTCATGGTTCTAATGTGCTAACAAGTTATAGGCTTTCATAATATGCACCAATTACATACTGTTATTGTATTTTATGATAACATTGAAACAATGGGCACTAAGAGTATTTGAGTGGATGAGTAAATAATGACAGAAATAATTTTTTGGGGGTGAAATATTCCTTTAAATCAATGTCTGTGAATAATCGACAGCTTTATTCAAAGCTCTTGAAGATCGGCCAAATCATATAAGTTATTTGCTTGACACTAAGCAGCTGTGCAATACTTTTTTTCCACAACTGCTGTCCGCTAAAAACACTGCCCGAGAGTTGAATGGTTCCACTTCCAAACTCCGGCTCTTAGTCACGCATCACCAAATTATCACTACTAAAACAGTTCTAGAGTGCTAGGTTCAAGTTTGCAACAGACTCCACCTTTCAGATTGGGTTGAAGAGCTCAACTCCCCGATATCATCACAGTATATGATGGAAAGCGTAATACTTCCTGTTCTCATTAGGTATCATCCATTGTAAGGTTCACCAATGATTTTCAAACAACTGACATGCATCCCTGAGAGCAATAGCAAACACACTTACTAATACCCTTCCAGAGAAATACTAATGTTTTCTGCAGATGTTTAGACAATTTGAGGCTCAAATAATTATTTGTGATGCAAAAAGACAGGGCATGGTCGAGACTGACTCATCTGATTAACAAGTGTTTGATCTGCGGCTGCCTTTAAAGGGATAAATCACCCAAAACTGAAATCATTATTTATCCACCCTCATCTTGGTTCAATCATGAATTACTTTTTATTTTTTGGTGAACTATCCCTTTAAAGCAAGCACTATCAAATTTGAACACTTAATTGCTTACCCTATGCAGCCAATTTCCAATATTTTTTTCCTGTGGCCTTAGTACTAGATAACCTTGCTTTTCCAAAACACTCAGCATCCCACTAGTCACACATCTGCACCGACACTTTCCTTATGGTGTGACTACAATTTTGCTCAAAGTCTCCATCTACTGGCTGCCATGAAATATAAAAGCTCTGGGAGGTCTTGAGAAGAGGATGGCCTTTGAAAAGCAGTGGTTTACTTTAATTCCCAACACATAAACATGTGCATTAAGACGAGAACAATGTGACGGAACAAAATAGAGTTTTTATCAGTAACGGGCTGCTGCATTACAATCTCATGTGATAATGCAACTAAAGCACATTTTCACAGAAATCATTACATTATGGCTGAGGTCCAGAGAAACAAAGAGAGAAAGAGAGAGAGAGCTTGCTAAGTGCTTTCAGATGGCCGCTGTGAGATGGTAAATGTGAGCATGTGGAGGACCCTCGCTGGTGCGCCTGTCAGCCCGGCAGATCACACGGGGTGTCATCGCGACACTGATGGGAAATGCACACAGACATCACAGAACTTTGAACGTCTTCTGGCTTCCTGACATCATTCATACAGAAACAAAACATGAGCCAGACGGTCAGACCAAGCAATAACACATGAAAACGGTAAACCGCCTCGATGGCCATGGCAGTAAAGACACGAGAGTGGTCGTGTCAAGCCAGCGCACAACCTCCATCAATAAATTGTGACATGAGCTTTCCGCATAAGGTTCAAGGTTAATATCCCAGCCGTAACCATACACTGGTGTTTTTGGGGAAACAAAGGTCACACTCTGCAGGCCCCTGACACCGAGCTGAACTCTTTAGAGGTCTAGAGGAAAGGTTTCCAAAGTGCTTAATAAGGAAAATATTCAAGGAAAATTCAAAGGCTACATCAATTAAATATTGTTTACCTTAATGTAAAACTGTGTAATAATAGCTTACAGTGAATATCCTTTTCCATATTGTTAAACCCTAACTAGGACTCAACAATAAGGATGGCATGGTGGCAGAACTGTCACTGTGTAGTAACTATATTTAACGTTCGTTGATCATGTACATGTGTTTTTATTTTTAATAAGTATTTAAATGTCATGGTTACTGTTGTAATCTCCGTTCCCCGAGGAAAGGCACAAGACGTTGTGTCGAATTAAGTGACACAAGGGGTCTTCCTGGGATGCCAAACGTACCTCTGAACCTGAGAAAAAGCCAATGAGGTTACAACAGTAACCATGACGTTCCCCTTCTGTCACTCACTCGACGTTGTGTCGAATGAAGTGACACAAGAGGTCCCATATAAAAACGCCATGCACTGACCGTGTTACGTGAACTGCTGAGACAGGTGCAAACAGGCTACTGCGTGCTAGAGGCAACGGTGTCGGATGCAAGAAGCCCTCCCCAACACCCCCAAAGAGGTGTCACATACAGAGCTTAGGTTCCCCGCACCCCTGAGGGGGGAACAGGCGCTACATGACTAGCATGGGAGCAAACCTGGCAGCCGCGCCTTTTCTCTCACTATGTCTCTCACATAAGACGTGAAGCGGCTGGGGCTATCTTAATGCTATGAAATGCGTCGGTGAAGGAGGTCTTTCCCGGTCCTATTCTTTCAGGGGGAAAGACCCTGTGGAGGCCACGTCCTGCCCAGTCAAGGGGGAGGTAACATGTGGCAAATACATTACAAGGTTTGTGAAGCCGTACGTGGGAAATGCCGCGGTGGTAGGTCCAGCCTAATGAGGGGGGAAACTACAAGCACGGCAACGGGGGCAGCGAGGCTGCACAAGGGAAATACATCACGGGGAGTTTGCCTGAAAAGGGAACTAAGCCCGTTGAGCCCAACCCCAGTACAGAGCACCTTGCTCCGCTGAATTCGCCGACCAGAAGTCTAGGGAGGAGAACATCCAGGGAGTGACGCTTTGTGGCTAACCTGAGATAGAAGGTGCACTGGATCAACTTGGTGAAGGCTGTGTGCAAGTGGGACACCCGGTCGGCTGTGCCGCGTTACTGAGTTCTACCGGCTCGGACCTAACAAAACCGACTCAACCCTGAGATTGTAAAATCTGACAAAGATATTGGGTGTTGCCCAGCCCACCGCTCTGTAGATGTCTGCTAAGGAGGTGTCATTGACCAGTGCCCACGAGGATGCCACACTTCTTGTAGAGTGTGCTCGAACCCGCAAGGGGGCGGGCATGACCTGGGTGTGATAAGCTAAGGAAATAGCATCAACGACACAGTGAGCTAACCTCTGTTTGGAGACGGCGTTCCGTTACCACTGTCCGCCGAAGCAGACAAAGAGCTGCTCAGAACATCTAGAGCTCTGTATGCGGTCCAAATATATACGCAAAGCACGTACCGGACACAGCAACGAGAAGGCTGGGTCTGCCTCCTTCCGGGGCAGTTTGTTGCAGGCTCACGACCTGGTCCCTGAAGGGGGTCGTAGGAACCTTGGGCACATAGCCCAGTCGCCACCTCAGGATAACGTGAGAATGTGCCGGACCAAACTCCAGGCAGGTGTCCCTGACAGAGAATGCATGCAGTTCCCCAACCCTCTTGATGGATGCTAACGTAATCAGGAGGGCTGTCTTCAGGGAGAGGGCCTTGAGCTCAACTGAATCAAGCGGCTCGAAGGGGGGTCTCTGAAGGCCCGAGAGGACCACAGAGAGATCCCAGGAGGGGAACAGGCTAGGCAGGGGACAGTTCAGTCTCTGGGCACCTTTCAGGAACCTGATAATCAAGTCGTGTTTACCTACACCTTTAAGGTGGAGGGGGACAGCCTCCCCTCCAGCCTCTCCTGCAGGAATGAAAGCACTGACCGAACTGCGCACCACTGCGGGTCTTCGGCGGAGAAGAACACCAATTCGCAAACAAGCATCACTTTAGGGTGTAAAGTTGCCTGGTGGAGGGAGCTCTGGCTTGGTTGATCGTGTCTACGACTGCAGGTGGTAGATCCACTAGATCTTCCGCATCCTGTCCAGGGGCCAGACGTGGAGGTTCCAGAGTATTTGTGCCAAAGTATTTGTTAACATTAGTTTTAAACTAACATAAACACAAAATAAAATATAGTCTTTTTATTAACAAACATTAAAAAAGATTAATAGATGGTGTAAACATATATAAGGGCTCTATTTTCGTGAGTGCGCAAAGTGCAGCGATACACGCTACGACCTTGTGCAACATCTTAACATCTTTTGTGAGAGCGCTAATTCTAAGTGCCATATGTAAGAACGCAAACTGTGGGTGTATTGTAGGTGGGATACGCGCGCAAACTGTGGATGTATTGTAGGTGGGTGTACGCGCGCAAACTGTGGGTGTATTGTAGGTGGGTGTACGCGAGCAAACTGTGGATGTACTGTAGGTGGGTGTACGTGCGCAAACTGTGGGTGTATTGTAGGTGGGTGTACGCGAGCAAACTGTGGATGTATTGTAGGTGGGTGTACGTGCGCAAAATGTGGGTGTATTGTAGGTGGGTGTACGCGCGCAAACTGTGGGTGTATTGTAGGTGGGTGTACGTGCGCAAACTGTGGGTGTACGTGGGTGTACGTGCGCAAACTGTGGGTGTATTGTAGGTGGGTGTACGTGCACAAACTGTGGGTGTATTGTAGGTGGGTGTACGTGCGCAAACTGTGGGTGTATTGTAGGTGGGTGTACGCGCGCAAACTGTGGGTGTATTGTAGGTGGGTGTACGTGCGCAAACTGTGGGTGTATTGTACGTGGGTGTACGCGCGCAAACTGTGGGTGTATTGTAGGTGGGTGTTTTGGTATGAATTTTGTACCACTTCATTATTTTGATTATATTTTCATTTTTGTTTAAAATGTCATTTGAATTTTTTTTTCGTGTTTGAATAAATGCATTACATTTTTGTCAACTGGTAGAAGTGAAGTACCTGCCGATACAATCACTGTTAATACAAGACATGATTTGTTGTTAGTAGATGCAAATGATTAATAATACTTGCATTCCCTATAATTTAACTGAGTTTATATCCAAATTCAGAAGAGAATCACAATTTCATTGTATATAAAAGGAGCGTGTCAATATCATATAAATGTGTATATATATATATATATATGTATATGCCTGGCATTCATCAAGAACGTAGTTATTGTACATTTTCTATTCTTCTAATTAATTTCGTATAGTCCATTTATACTACCAACTTCTTATGAATGAGCTGTCTTTGTTTATATTGCTGGTGCTTGACAGGGTATGGACTATAATAGGACGCAGATTGTGGAAATCCTTGAGAAGAACCAGATTAAATTACATTTGATCCAACCCATGTGCGTTGTGCAGACGATTTCACCAAACCTACTTGCATCTAGATCTAGCGCATTCTTGCACACAAATATCAAAAATTCACGGTCATGCCCACTGATTTGCGCTCATGACTTATGGCATAGCGCTGCGCTTAGCGCTCTTAAAATATGACCCATATTGTTAATTGTTAGTCCACCTAATGCATTAAATTATGTTAACAAATGGAACTGTAAAGTGTTACCAAACATTTGGTATTGTTAGTTTGTGATAAACACATTTAATAATGTAACAAATAGAAACTTATTGTGAAATGTTGCCAATGAATTTATAGCTGTCATTGAATTGCATAGCTGTATAAATTCTAGCAATTATTGTATCTAAAATCCTAAAAAACATTTGTTGTAAATTGTTTCATTTTTGGTAAATCAAACTTAATGTTAAATGAGAAATACTAATATACCTTTTCTGACACATATAAATAAGTTTCTAAAAACCGATCCCTCCCTTCTCCTAGTGTTCCCTGCATCTTCAACACCCTCTTATTCCCATCATCACTCATTCTAGAGACAGATTCAAAGCTTAAGACCATGACTCATGCTATGCGAGACAATATGGCTACGGGTTCAGCGAGCGAGTGAAATCAGAAACATTTCCTTTGCGTGCCGCATCTAAGCACCGGTTGTTCAATTTACCTTGAAGAGAAAACCATTAGTCATCAAAGAACTGAGTTTGTGTCTTTTCTGGTCAGGTCCTCATGAAACATCTGTGTCATATAACATTCCTTAAGATGTGTCAGATGTTGCAAACATTTACTTTTCAAACATTTAGATGTGAAATAATGGATTGAAATGCTGTTTACAGATGTCTCTGTGAGTACTGGCTATAATTAACTGTGACACACAGTGGGATCTAAAAGTCTAATCTAAGTTTTAGGACTTTGAAAAATTCAAACAAATACATTTTATGCAGTGAAATGAATAAGAAATATGGAAGATTCTGCACAATTTTCTAGGTCAGTAATAAATAAGCAAAAAAATAATAATAAATGTGTACAAAAAGTCTGATTTCCTTGCTTCCAATAAACACACAAGGTGCTCTTTGGGTTCGCACAAATTTGTGGATTTCAACATTTCACTCAAATTGTTGATAAAATAAGTTTCAGAATAATTAATAATAGAAGAATGTTCACTAGTAGTTTCAAATAATTGTACCCAATTGTATTTTAACACACAAAAGTAGTATTCTCATTAACAACAGAGAATATTTACCTCCGAGTTCCTTGACATTTAAAATGGCATTCTGGAACGGCACAGCTTTAATGCTAAAACCTGTGAATGAAAGTTGAACAACATTACCGACTGTTTCATAAAGTCATAAATACGACTCCGTTGCAACACTGACCTAGATTTAATCAAGCTTGATTTCAAAGACATTTGCTGAGCCAAAATCAGAATATAAAGTGTTTGGTGAAAAGGAAGTGCAGAGATCTGTGTTTGTGTTTGCAGGACATGTCTGGTGTTACTCTCTGATGGTGGGCTGACCTGTGGTAGGGACGATGCTGTCTGTTGCCTCACTGCAAAGTCTGGAGAGCAGACTGGTCTTCCCAGAGCCTGTCAGACCGATGCAAACCACGTCATACTCTGGTCTGGGAGGTGGAGGTCCTTTACAGCAAAACGTCCTGAAACACTGAAGATGGGAGACAGAAAGATAGGGAGGTAGGGTGAAGTATAGAAAAGGAAATGGGGAGGAAGTTAGACAGGTTAAGTTGAATTAGATCAGTTGTACTGGATTTACACTGAACATCAAGTGGCTTCTTAACACAGTGCCAACTCACAGAAAATCACAAAGGTTTCCTTAAAACGGAGAGTTCAGCTGAAAAAGAAATTTCTGATCATTTACTCACTCTCAAGTTTTTCTGTCTTACACAGAAAGTTGGCCTCAGTCGCCATTGAATTTCAAAGCATCTTTTTCCATACAAAGAAAGTTAATGGTGACTGAATTTGTAGGCCCTTAACATCTCATTTTGTGTTTAATGAACCACAGAAAGCCATAAGGGTCAGTAAATGATGATAGAAATGTAATTCTTGGCTGACCCATCCCTTTAATATTAAACGGTGACATTTGTTATCAATTAATAATCAATAACAAACACAGTGTGGTTTTCAGCATGCTCATCATCACTGCAAGAGAACCTATATTTAATGTACTCTGGGTCATATTGTTTTCTTTGCATAAATGTATTCATGGTCTTTCGAGGGTGAGGGCATGTCACGCAACCTGTCTTTATGTAGTAGTACACGTACGTAGATGGCAGCGCATGGCCAACGCATTGGCAACATGCAGTCCAGCTGAACATGCTTAAAGGGATAGTTTACCCAAAAAATTTAATTCTCATTATGCCATCCCAGATGTGAATGACTTTCTATCTTCAGCAGAACACAATTGAAGATTTTTTAGAAGAATATCTCTCTGTAGGTCCATACAATGCAAGGGAATGGTGATCAAACATTTGTAGCTCCAAAAATCACAAAGCAAACATAAAAGTAATCCATAAGAGTGTTTAAATACATATCTTCAGAAGCAATATAATATGTGTGGTTGAGGAATAGAACAATATTTAAATCCTTTTTTACTCTAAATCTCCCCTTTAACTTTTGCACCACATGTGACTTTCCGACGTAAAAGTGAAAGTGGAGATTTAGAGTGAAAAAATTACTTTTTGATCTGTTTCTCAGCCACACCGATTGTATCACTTCTGAAGATATACATTTAAACACTGGAGTCATTTGGATTACTTTTATGTTTGCTTTACGTGATTTTTGGAGCTTCAAATTTCTGATCACCATTCACTTGCATTGTATGGACCTACAGGGCTGAAATATTTTTCTAAAAATATTTGTTTGTGTTTGCTGAAAAAAGAAAGTCATACACATCTGGGATGGTATGAGGGTAAGTAAATGATGAGAGAATTTGAATTTTGGGGTAAACTATACCTTTAACATGTGTTTTTGCATTACTGTGGTGGTAACAAACC
This sequence comes from Xyrauchen texanus, assembly GCF_025860055.1. Lineage (NCBI taxonomy): Eukaryota > Metazoa > Chordata > Actinopteri > Cypriniformes > Catostomidae > Xyrauchen > Xyrauchen texanus. Next base: position 10,516,859 of record NC_068318.1, on the reverse strand, counting down.
ACAGTACACAAGGGGGTGATAGAATTACCTTCAAATGTCTGTGCCTTTAATATGAATATGACTTCAACTTACTTGCGCAACAATACTCTCCTCAAAATGTTGTTCCACCATGATGGTAGTTGACTTGAAAGAGGAAAGTCACTGTTGATGTGGACAGTCCACACTTAATGTCCACTATATCCCCCTTTTGGCAATGTTGAGAATGCAACTCATGCTTGCATTAAACAATGCCATCAATCAAACTAGCATAGCTAGAAGCATTTAGGTTCAGTTACTTACATAGAATATGTTTCGGCCTTACCTATGCACAAATATAGGGTTACTTGCATTTTGATTATTTTAATTTGGCATTGTTTTTCCCTGTTGTCCACAATCCTATTAGAACAGACCTGCAACCCCTTTTGGGTCATGATTTACCAGTTGAGGACCCCTGATTTAGACTGAAACTTCTCACTTGTGTTTGTTTTTGTGATGTTTTAGTGACCGTTTTTGCAACTTTTGGTCTGCCATTCTCCAAGAGAAATGTTGTGGGTGTATTTGTATATTTTTGTGGGTGTATCACTCTAGAACCAGAAACACATCTCAAAGCCATCTGACATCTGTTGACAACATCTGGTTCAGCAAAAGTTACTACGGAAGAAAAAAACAAAGTCTACTGCACAGTGCCTCCATATGGGCTGAAAGGTACCGCAGTGTTCTAGACAAAGTAAGTACCCCCATTGTCAGAGCCCTTTGGTTGACAGCATGACAATGAATAAAAAAAAATAAATGGACAGTAAATGTCAATGTCGCAAAGTTGACCTAACCGGCAAAACGCACACATAAAGAAAAACACAGATCGGATCACTTAACAGATCAAAAGCTTCCTACTATACAGCCTAAGCAAAGAAGATCAAAGGGCTGGCAGGGCCCTCATTTTGAGTACGTTTGACATACATAATACGTGAGCAGGAGGCATTGCGTTGTGTTACATTATGATGGTACGGGTAAAGGGAACTTAAAGCAGCCAGGCCCTTACGGAGTAAAAAATAAATCTATCTACAGTCAGTGTAATTTTTGCATTGATGTCTTCCGTTGATGTCTTTCTCTGTCTGCTTCCTTTTTGAGTCACAAAACAGCAGATCTGACATCTGGTTAGCTGTATCTATAAAGAGAGACTGTATAAGAGCACAATGAAGTGCGTCATTCGAGACACAGCTATTAAGTGCCACTGAAAACTGAATTCTGGCTTTATATAGAGGTATATGAGCCTGAGAAATCAGTTAATGAGAAATGCATTAATGTAAGTGCAAATGAGACTTCTTTCATCACACATGGTGGAAATATCTGTGCTTACTGCTTTGTATGCTGAGTAAAGCAAACAAAGCAGTGAGAAATCATTTACAGCATATGCATTTGTTTGTTTGCATACATACATTATAAAGCCTGAACATGTGACTGCAAGGAAACTGTGAGGGAGGCGTGGTGGGGGTTCGGTTAAAATGTAATACAGAGTCTGGGCGTTTTTTATTAGCAAATGCTGCCCTCTAGGGGACAAACTGGGCTTTACACCAACCAAAGAAGTTGTAAAACAGAGTGCTGCCTTTTAAGAGAACAAAAAGGACGGAAACAGACCTAATTGTGACTAAATAAATTACTAGACATGTGGATCTTAAATCCCTTTTTTAAGATAACGTTTTGCTAAATTTACCTATTTACTTCTATAATTCACTTGTCTGGTCTTGATTAATCAGTGCAAATCATTCTAAATATATATATATATATATATATATATATATATATATATATATATATATATATATATATATATATATATATATATATATATATATATATATATATATATTCCAGACAATAAATATCTATTGCCACCAACATCTTAATGCTCACTGAATATACTGATTCACTCAGAAATAAAATACATGGCCAAAATATGTTCCTTAATAAATGCCCTTCTCTTCCTATGCACAATAAATAATGTACTGTTACTGTTAAAACTACCCATGACTTTTCACATGAGTACAGTTGTACAACTAAGGCCCACTTTATAAAAGATGACTGAGAGACAAAATTAAAATATAGCCTACAGGGTTTTCATGGAAAAAAAATTTAACCTCAAATATGATATCTAGATAGTATATGAAATATTAACCCATATGCAATATATTAAAAAAGTCAAGACTAGACCAGAAAGATTTTTTTATAGGATTAGAAATATCTAAAATGCTGTTTCATGTAAATCATGATTATAAGGAGGAGATTAGGAGTAATGCATATGGATGTTAAACAGGTTGAACCTGTAATTGAGGGGAATTTCATGATCTAAGGTTCTAGGAAAAGCCAGTAGCCAAGATTGTTTTTAAGTCTTCACTTCATTTATAAAAGCTTCATTTTTAAATCACAAAAAATTAAATACCACACTGAAAAAAATCACGAGTTAGATTTACTCCAAACATACTTGAAGCATTTAATGCATAACGCTTTTTAAGTAAATTCAACTTAGTCATTTTATGTCAGCATAAATAGGAAACCTCTGTTAGATGTAAACAAATGTATCAGTTCATTCAACTTCATTTACTTAAAAAGGTATGTCAAAAGAATAAGTTTTAACATCTAGCAGAACATCGTTTCAAATGAACATTATTGTTTCTACTTAATTTACTTGATTCTGAAGATAATAATAACTGAGGTCAGTCAAAGAAGTGCAGATAAAGCTGCACTTCAGCTACACACATTCACAAGCACAAGTTAAAATTACAAGGGTTGAACAGGATCCAAGTTGACCAAAGGGAACACTAATCACCCAAATGGTAACTTTGCACAAAACAACTAATTACAGTAAAACAACATCAATAACATGACAAAAAAGCTAAAATCTCTATGAATTCTACTCAACTGAATTCTTAATAAATGAATTACGCCCACATATGTTCCTTTTGATCAAACAAACATGCATAAATCGTAAAAGCACAAGGGCTTATGGGTATTTCCCAGAACCTTAGTTATGTACTTGAGTTAGTAGTACTTAAAATACACATTTGATGGATTTTAAGCCATAGAAGTTACAATTATTCGTTTACTTTATTTATCACTCTTAGTTTACCTTAAAATGTACATTTTGTGTTGTACACATTAGTGCAAATTAAATAAAGCTAAAAATGTACTGTTCTGAGTAGAAACTACTTATTTTCATACATTATGTTTGTTGAGCCAACAAATGTTTTTTTTTTCAGTGCACAAACATCACATTTTAAAGTCATTTGTAAAGTCCATTCCGCAAGAAACTAATGTAGGGCGAGACTTGGGGGGTGGGTAGAGTCACGTTGGGGTAACCTCCTCGTGGTCGCTATAATGTTGTTCTCGCTCTCGGTGGGGCACGTGGTGAGTTGTGCATGGATGCCAAGGAGAATAGCGTGAAGCCTTCACACGTGCTAGGTCTCCACGGTAACACGCTCAACAAGCTACGTGATAAGATGTGAGGATTGACGGTCTCAGACGTGGAGGCAACTAAGATTCATCCTCCGCCACCCAGATTGAGGTGAGTCAGTACGTCACAATGAGGACCTAGAGTACAATTTGAATTGGGCATGCCAAATTGGGGAGAAAAGGGGAGTGTAACAGGGTTCAAATGGGCCAGGAGGTGGCAGGAACCGGCTGAACAGTCAAAGTAATATTTAATGAAACAAAAAGACACAAACACAAATGCATACACAGCAGCTGCGTGTGGCTCTCTCTCTCTCCCAAACTGCCACATCCGGCTGCCTTTACCCCTCTCCACGGCTAATTAGCCCGATTGGGGGCCGGCCGTGCGTAGTCACGGGCCAGCCCCGCCCTCTTCCTCCCTATTCCTCTTTCCTTAAAAATGTTAATATTTGTTAATTGCATATTTGCCTGGTAACTTTTATGTAAAAATATAAGACATTACTCTTAAAGGGATAGTTCACCCAAAAATAAAAAATTCTCTCATCATTTACTTAAACATTTTTGGAAGAATATTTCAGCTCTGTAGGTCCATAAAATGCAACTGAATGGTGATCAGAACTCAGAAGGTCCAAATATCACATTAAGGCAGCATAAAAGTAATAAATAATACTCCAGTAGTTTAATCAATATCTTCTGGAATGATATTATGGCTGTGGTTGACAAAAAGATCAATATTTATGTCCTTTTTTTTTTTACTATCAGTACGACTTTTGACCAGCCCCGACCAATAGGTTGCTGAGTGTGAAAGTCACTTCCACTCCCGAATGTGAAAGTCAAGGTAAAAGTGAAGATTTTATTGACATATATTTTATAGACTTTCTCACCCACACCTATCCTGTCTTGAGAAGAAATGGATTTAACCACAGGACTCTTATGGATTACTTTTATGCTGCATTTATGTGCCTATTGGACCTTCAAAAGTCTGATCACCATTCACTTGTATTGTATGGACTGAAAAGGAGCTAAAATATTCTTAAAATCTTCATTAGTGTTCTGCAGAAGAAATGAAGTTAAACACATTGGGATGGCACGCGGGTGAGTAAACAATTAATCTTTGGGTGAAAAAAGGTAATTCCTGACTAGCAACAATGGAGTATTTATAGTACAGTTAGAGTCTAATAAGAAATTAATTTCTCAAAATTGGGGCCAGGACAGTCAGGATTGATGCCATATTTATTATATTCCATATTTTTGGAGTCAAAAAATTATTTATTTTTTTGAGTGATTCTTCTTTTTTTTATGTGTGACATAAATATATTCAAACTTTTTCACCTGAATGTTTGTATCTCTCAAACAGACCTGCTTTTTTACATATTTAACTTTAATTTGGCAATTTTATTTAAATGGATATTTTTAAGTATAACCTATTTCATGTTATCTTTCTTTTCAGTCACTTATAATAATATTAATAATTATTAGTATTATTATCATATTTTTATTATTATTATTGTTATTATTATTAGGGGCCAAGTCCCAAAGGGGTGTAGGCCCCTATTGCTTATGTAGATTTTCGTATTATTATTATTCCAACATGGGAGTATGATAGCCCTATGAACCGAATGTAAGAAAATACTGACATTTGGCACACTGATGGGGCAGGCATGAATAGCCCCCACAGCAAATTTGGGACCTCTAGGACAAATTCTATAGCGCCACCACCAGTTTAAATGTCACTTTTATTTTGCACATATCTTTTGAACCGTTTGGCAAATAAACTAAAAAAAGTGACGCTACTGCAAATTTAACAATGTCGACGTAAAAAAGGAAGTGAGGCTGTATCTTGGAACCATGATTAGAACCATGATCATAGGGTACATGCAAATTTTTGTGACAGCACCACCAATGGGTCAAAACATTTACAAAATGGCTAACTTTCCTTAGGTCTTATGGAATCCAATGATACCACATTTTTCACTTCAGCTTTAAACACTTGCAAACCAACACACCTTTTACCCAATTGGTCATGCATTTAATAGAGCAAATTACACAACAATAGCAATGACCTAATCTTTACCCAGGTAGTGCAGGTGATTACTGATAATCACCATCTTATAATCTCCAACAACAGTACAAAGAACACATATGGAGGTCAAATTGTGTGCTGCTCTTGGCTCGATCCTGTCACAATTAACTGGGGGTGGTTTCATAAGCTGTTTGATCCGGAGGCATCTTCATCCATGGTGCCAATACCCACCAGTGCCAATGATGCCCTTCCTACTCTGCAGTGCTGTTATTATGGTGTTTCAAGGTAACGAAATGCTGGGCACACTGCCAACTGGAAAGGCTGAACAACAGGAAACAGGAAGGACTGTGATTGATGCCATAATAGGAGGACCAGGACGAAGATATTGTCCCATGCCTGAAATGCATCTAAGACAAGCTGGTGTATAATAACCAAATTTGGTTTATGACAAGAATTGGGAAAGTGGAAAAGAAGCATCAAAGGTTAGTGTTTCCCCAACCGTGTTGCTGGAGTACACCAGCACTGAATGGCTGTCAATGGAGAAACATGTTTTTAATAGGGTGTAGTTCCAGCATCTACCAGCAGGGTCAAGGGACTGGGAACTAGGGCTGCAACTAATGATTATTTTGATAATCGACTAATCTAACAATTAGTAGAACGATTATTTGACTATTCAGCCGATTTTTGCAATGGTTAATCATTAGCACTTAACTGACTATTCCGCTTGTGCCCCGACTTAAAAGATTTAATTAAACGTGCTTGCGAACCAGACAGTTACAGCTGCACCACCTCATGCATAATTCCCTCGTACTTTGCGATCAACATCACCTGAACCTGTGAAAGTTTAGAGTGCATCTGGACTGTGAGCTGTGTTTTCTTCCTCTCCTCAGTCAGGCGTTAACTGCAGCGCGTCTCTTGTGTGCCATCATATGATCTCATGTTACGTTAAATGAGATCAAACGACTCTTTGACAACAGACATTTTTGTCAAAAATGTTTTTTTGTCAACATTGTCGCTAATGTCGACAAATCGTTTAAGCCCTACTGGGAAAAAGAACATGCTTCACAGCCAATTCCTGACCCGCTGTTTGAATAAGGTGTGTTACAGAAGGGAGACATCCAAAATGTGCAGTCCTGGGATTCTCAACGAACAGGATCGGGAATCGGGACTCATCATAGACGATTGCAAGTCTTAGGTGCAGTCACACAAGACTTTAATCATACAAAATAACTTTGGATACCGTAATACTGCAAAGTGCAAACCATTCCACTTTGAAGTTTGTATTTTTAGTGTTGAGCCAAGAGAGGTCAATCTGTTATGTTTTGATCCTTTCTTGGTCAACTGTTTCATTGCAATAAGAATTAAAGAATTTGCAGAGTTCACCAAACTTTAATTTTGTACATAGCAGAAAAATAAACCTCTTTGCACAAGCTTGCGATTCTGCTCATCTGCCTTCGCAAGCATATGAATGGAAGTGAATGAAGCACAGAGTCAAATGTGATCGGTGCACCTTTTGAGGACAACTCTTCAACCATTTAACGACTTAGCAATTGTGTACATAAAAATAGATAATCATCTATAACTGTTTTATAACCCTTTAAAGCTTCAAGAGGTATAAAACTTGTAAATAAGATTCACTGTAGACACACAGATTCCATGTGACCTAACCACATTTCCAGCCTTACTAACATTATACAGTCAGAATGGATTAAAAGCTTTGGCTCAGAAGTAACCAGAGAACTTTTGTTGGCCTCTCATGTTGACCCTCAATGTTTCACCTGAGGTGATTGGATACACTGTGAATATCTTCCATTTAACTGCACTAGAGTTTTGAGTCAACAGAGCGCATGGGGATTTGCACAGTATTAAAGCTGTAGCAGGATAAAAGAGAAGGGCTCAACAATGCCCAGCTAAGCTGGAACTCCCCCCGCTGTTCTGCCACTGATGGTGATGGCCTGTAAATCTTGTCCATTACCCCTTCTTCAGCATTTAAAGGGAACTTTCACCCAAGAATGAAAAACTCTTTCATCATGTGCTACTTACCTTCATGTTGCTACGACCAAATGACTTCCGTGGAACACAAAGTGGAATGTTAGGCACAATGTTCAGGAATGGCAGCCTTAGTCACAATTCACTTTCATTGTTTGGAAAAAAAAACGCAGTGGACCGCAAGTGAATGTTGACTAAAGCTGCGTTCACACTGCCAGCGAAACGCAGCGACAAAACAACCTCATACCATTAATTTTCAATGAGAGCTGGCGACTTCCGGCAACACGAGCAATGGCGACCGATGGCGACCGGATGTGGGCGTGTCCAGTGACGCAAGAAAGTTGAGAAATGTTTAACTTTATGCAAATGAAGAGCGACTTTCGGGAGCGACAGCCAATATGAGAGAAGATGGTAGAGCTCACGTGATCCTAATATTTTTATAATAATATTAATTGTAAAGAAAGCTGTTTAGACACTCCATACACACCACTAGCGACCTAACCGCCAGCCACTGGCGACAGGCAGCGACGAAGTAGCTGGCAGTGTGAGCGCAGCTTAAGGCTGGCATTCCCTAATAAGGCTGGGTGATATGTAAAAAATATTTTAATGATAATTGCCTTATATCGTGTCATATTTTTGCTTTACCGTTTTTGCTTTAAAAATGTTATGAAAATGAACATGAAAAACTTAAAAGACATTTCTACATTTAAATGGCACTTTAAACTAAAAGAAAAAAGCAATTAAAATAACAAAGTGATCAAATCGTATATACTGTAACCACCTCCCCAAATCCAAACATTTACCGTCCCCAACGGCCTCAAGTATTCATCAATGACAACAGGCGTAAAATTGTTAATAGCCTACAAATTAAGAACTAAAGACAATTCTACATTTAAAAGATAATAATAACAATCATAATAAATAAGCCTGTGGCAGGGCGGAGGGCGGGGCCTGGTCGTGATCCTACGCACCCGGTCCCGTATTAGGCTAATTATGCCTCGTGAGGGTTAAAGGCTGACTGCAGGGGTTCGTGCGGGAGAGAGAGAGAGTTAGCGGACATGTGTGTGTGTTTGTGTCTTCTATTAAGTTTATCATTAATATCATAAAGACGGTTCTCGCCTCCTCCTTTCCACTGATCCCTTTACAAAGCCTTTTTTGTTCCCAAAATAATGCTGCTAAAAATGTTTTTTTTTTTTTTTTTATCAAATTTGTGTTTGTATTGCATTTTGGTAATACAATTAATGCTGCCTAAAGAAAATAATATAGAACTCAATTTCAGGTTCAAGATGAACATGTCTTGTATTATTTTATGATTTAATCACTTTCATCTTTGTTTCTTTACAAAGATACAGTATACTGTATATTACTGAACCTGTAGAGTTGCGTTCACAATGCATGTTAACAGCTAACTGCTCTGTGGAAATACTAAAAAAACACAGCACCTCCTGAGATAATTTTCAGAATTCTAATAGACAACATTATTCTTGCAAACAGTTTTTAGATAAATAAAACAGAGAAAAAAAAGAGTGATAACTCTTTACATGCGCCAATTCCACGAGACAATTTCGCGCTGCATGCCTCTGAACAAACAGCATCTTGGGCATTGATGGCTTTTCTTTTGTCTGTTCTTAAAAATATTATAAAGTTCTTCAAGCCTCATGTCTTTGTGTCTAAGTATTTCTTGTTATGTGTAACTCCGAGACGACTTACACGTCACCCACCTGTTGCGGGTAGAATAAAAAAATGACATGCTCATGAAATTCCTGCATATGGACAGGATTCAGCCTTGTCGCATTTGCCGGGTGGTGGGTGCTACTTTCACACCATGGCGCTACTGTTAAAAATAACTATATATACAGTACACTATAATATTATAACTATACTGTTTAATATATAACTGAGCAGATCCATGATTTTGCATTTCCCAATACTGTCGATCACATCTATCAATAAGTCTTTCAATCGGCATCGGCCTATTTATAAGATATCGTCGATATCCGATTACATCGTCCTATTGCCCAGCCCTAGTCCCTTACATTGTACATTTTGTGTTGCTTCACTTCACATCAAAGAATGTTTATTTTTGGGTGAGCTATGCCTTTAAGTTAAATAACTGCTGCTAATCTTTAACATAAGATAGAACACTTCAGATACCAAAGCTATTCACAGTACTTAGAAGCCATCAAACAAATCACAACATCTACAAGGGTCAAGCCATGCCTTAAATAACTGGTGAAAGGGATTTTATTTAGTCTTTCCCAGGAACGAGTAAACGACTTAAGCAATGGCTTGAGTTATGGTCTCAGAATCTGGAATGGCAGGGGGAGCCTACAAACCCAGTACACTGGGCGCTCATACAGGAAGCTTCTTTTGTTTTCCTATTCCGTACAGATTTCCACCCAGTTCCCACCTTTGATGGGCTGTTTTTGGAATGGTATCCTGTTTGGTCTGACAAGGCTTCCAATTCCCAGCAGTTTCTGGGCCCCATAGAGGACTAGTCATACTGGACTGTGGGATATTCCTCCGCTGGAGAGCAACTCTGTGACATGACTGCCACGTCCTGGCTTTTCAAAGCACGGAAGTGAAGCATACAGAATACATGGTTAAAGTCTACATTCTAACACCAGCCAGGCTCCTCTGTGGGCCACTGTCTGCCATAGGAGATGTCCACCCTCCTACTGTAACTTATGGAACAAAGTGCATTTGGTAACAATGGGTCTAATTACTTAATAATTTTTTCAAGTTGCATACTTATGTGAAAATGCAGGAACGCTTTTTAAGCAGAAAATGTTCTCGTACAAAAAAGTCTGTTGGATAAACAACAGGTGTGTATGCACATAAATTTGTAATCTATTATATCAGTTTGTAATCTGCATAAAATACACCCACACAATCTCCATATCTCCAAGGCGTTCTCATTCTAAGGATTAAGTCAAGTGTGTCATTATTAAAGGTGGGGTATGTGATTTGCAAAACGGCCGGCAGATTTTGAAAATACACAACTCTAAGGTCCTACCTTCTCTCCTCCAACGCTGGCCCTGACTCCACCCATTCGAAAAACATGGACGCGCAATCATGCACGAGCGAAAACTCAGATGCGCAGTGTTCTAGCAGTGTTCTAGACTCACTAGTGTTCACCTGTCAGACAATTTTTCAGAGCAAATTGTTGACACAGCAGGAGGAGGGATTCGCATACCACTCTTGAAAGGTGTAGAGCTGATTTTCTCATAACTGTAAAAAAAAAAGAACATAGCCAGCCCTGGCGTCTGTACAGCGGTCTTCTATTCAAAACAGGATTCATAGAAATGTGGAACAACCCCACTAGCACTATAAAAGCTCTATTCTCCATACATAAATACAATCGCTTCCTGTTACTGGGTCACGAGCTTTGAGTATGCGCATCGAACGGGACACGCAGCCAGGGTGGTGGGGGAGGGGGCATGGTACGACCGTTTGATTGACACATTTTCTGTCCAATGATTCTAGATGGTCTTGAAAATGATTGGCTGGAGTTTTTCGAGTCCTGCCCGTTCCACAGATGATTAAATTGCTTAATTTTCATTTCAGTGCTTCTAATTTACAGCCAGTAAGTGGGTTAGGAATAGGATTTCAAGTTATTTTGAAAAAATGGTCAAAAAAGAAAATCACATACCCCACCTTTAAAACAAAGATAAACTTAGTTTACATCTTTTATTTAGGCCCATACTACATACATTTAATTGGCTATAAAGTGATTTCAACAACAAAATTGCGGCTCAGATTATGTTTTCCACCCGCACCATTCTCTGTGAAATCTAGGAGACTGTTGTGTGAAAATCCCATTTAATCAGAAGTTTCTGAGATGCTCAAACTACCCCTTATCGAAGTCACTTAGATAACATTTATTCCACATTTTGATGTTTGTTTTGAACAACAACTGATCTGTTCAACCACCTATACATGCTTTTAAGTATTTAATTGCAGTCACATGGTTGTCAAATTCGATTTTTGTATTAACAAACAGGTGTACCTAATAAATTTGCGACTGAGTTCAGTTGTTTAATGGATACTTTTAGCCAAAGCTACCTTTCTTCAAAGAATATACTTATTACAGGGACAGTCTTGGTGCGTTCATGTCCTCCTGGAAAGTTTTTACTTCTGAGGTCAGAGAACATGTATACGATGTGATGTCACATTCAAGTGATTTTAGTTGGAAGGAACTGACCCATTTTGAAATTTCAGATTTTTCATACCATATATTTTTCTAATTTACTGGCAAAGACTTTTTAGCACAAAATACGAACGCGGTACATCAGGTGTGTAGTTAATAAGTTATCTATTTATCACTCTCATATGACCACATATAATGATGGGAAATGTACTTTTGTTGCACAAGCCTGTTGCTTCATACACCAACTAAATGGGACTTATTTTCTGGTATTAACAGTATACAAAAGCATATAAATGAAACTGCGCAGTAAAAATTCACAAGTAAAACTCAATTATTACCAATAATAATTTGCTTCCACCATGATTCTTAAATCAACACTCCCAAACTCGGAAAATCAGGGCACAATTCCTGAGTTTCCCACTCATACCTATGACTGTGTTATGGTGTCCCAATATGATCGCACACCTGTCTCAGCTAAATGTTTGTTAAACTCATTTTATTATCATTTAATGTAAGAACTTTGGCTCGTTAATGGATATTATTTAATAAAAGGGAATGTTTGTCAATAACTGTAAACCTCCCTGCCCTGCGTGACGTAACACACACCTGCATATCGACAAAATGAATGAAGATTTCCACATGAGTTTCCAAGTTAGATGACCGATATAAAGTGTCATTCCGTTGCAGTTTCCCCAGTCGAAAGGTGGAAATTCAGACTCTCCGAGTTTAATGGAATGCTTCATGAATCACAGCAACAACAATACAGAACATCGCGGCTTTCCTCACATTTGGGGACACACACAAGGCGCGTGTGGCAGTGGACTCAACGTGCTGAAGCAGCTCATATACAGCAGGCGAGGGTTTCAAACAGCTAGACAGATCACAGCTAAGCTAAACTGAACATCGACTTAACACGCATATTAAAAACGTAATGGTTATGGCCAGAGGCATCAGGCCCATTCAAAGATACTTGAGCCAAGAGGATTTTAAATGGATTATTTGAACTTCCAAAAACATATTTTTAACTTCGATAGTTAAATTGAATGATTATTGCATGTAAGAAAAGAATGTGTATGTGGCAGAAATATTTATTCACATTCTAAATGTAGTTTTTTTTGTCAGTCCAATTGACCACGTTCCGCTAAAGGCGACATCCCGTGGCTGCATTGGATCGCACTCACTGGGAAGGTCGAGCACATATGGGAAAGCACAATGTTAAGATAATTAATTAAACCAACTTATGTGTTAGCATTTCCTAAATGTGTCTGTCTCAGTGGAACAGTCAATAGTTTTTTTTCATAGTCTAATATAGATTGTCAATATTTTTGTTTGTCACTGTTCATTTCCTTTGGTGCTGAAATGTTTTTGTTTTTCGGTTTTGCATCATAGCACTCTCTTTTCTTCATGTTTAAAGAAAGCAGCAGTTCCTCACCTATTTCAGTCATTATAAAAACTGTTTTTTTAATGTAATGAAAGGCAGTTTTACATGGTTCCTCTGTAGCAGCAGATTTTGTATCCGTTGAGAAAGGCGGCGGATGGCTGAAAGGATCGTTTACATTCTCTGTCTAGGTGAAAACTGTTATGTGTCAAACAATGGAGGCAACTGTGATAACTGGTGTGATGAAGAGACAGCATTCCATGTTTTATTGGCATGTTACAGAAGACAAAAGACAAACAGATATGGTTTGATTGGCGAGATTTCCACAGTATTCTTCCAATCACTGTTATTGTAAACAGTGCAGCGATTCTCGTCTATGGGTTCTTCTCTTATATAAAATTGTACATCCTCGTTGCCTTTTCTTGCATCATTTCTTCATGAATTTTCTGTGAAATATCAAGAACATTTTTATAATTTACTGTGAGCATTTTTTGGCAGAACCTTATTTATGTTATTTATGTTATTAATGAATAAAAAACAATTATCTCAATTATCGCAGATTATAATAAGCTGGCATTTAAAACATTTCATTTTAACGTGGTGAGGCCTATGTTTAAAATGTTATGCCCTGTTCAGTTCAGAGTTAGGCAACCTTTTATAAATTAATGTTTGGTTTGATTGTTCTAAAGTTGATATGTGTCATTTTATTTCAGATTTTTTTAAGTGTAGGTTTAAATACGTTGAAATTAGAGGTTAAACTAAAGAATTTAGCCCTTGGAATTCATTTATGAAATAGAGGTAGGCAAACTTTACGCCTCATTATATAAATTACATTATTTCACACCTTTGTAAATGAACTATTACGCCATATCTTTTGTTTTTTCTATTGTTATTAGTGCTCTCTTATTTCTTGTTTTGAACTTAGTCAATACACCCAAATACATATATCACAATGATTTTATGAGCAGCTATGTGTAATGTTACTACCCACACGCTGTTCTAAGCATTCTAGGTGTTTTTATTTGTTCTATTGCTTTTACTTTGTTTATATTCCATTTATTAATTTTACTCAATATGTAATGAAGCCACAAATAACAAAAGGTATTGAAAAAAACATGCATCCAAGGGTGAAAAACACAGCTACACCAAACAAAGCACTACATCAATATTTTCAGCTCAGATTTTGATGACTTAGACAGATTTGTGCAAACACAGTTTATAGTTATTAAGCGTATTTATTTTTTTAATGTCTGTTATCCTATTGATTTTTATCCTTGAATTTTGTTAACTTTATTATTCGTCCTGTCCAACGACCAAACAAACTCCCGGCAAGCACCCTTCTACATCTTCGGATAATTATATACTGGTAATTGTGTGTTGGAACAATAGAACATTAAACGGGATGTGTGCTCATCTTTTCTTTTCTAAGAGACACTATCTGAGTTTGCATATGTAAAATTATGTGTTTGTGAATATTCAGAAGCATGTATTAATCAAGGCTGACAATTATACCATCATACATTTTCCTGCTCATCGTACAATGCATGTGAATAAGGATTCAACTGTTAAATCAACTGTCATCTTTAATGAGTCTTTTGTCATCACTAAACTTTAAGGAACTCATTTAAATGGTGATTTTAACTGGAACTGGCTGCAGACATTGTCTGATGAAATTAAATTATTTCATGACACCTTTAATATTTAACAATTAGAAGATACATCTACCAGACTTAACTTAAAGAATTCAGAAAAATCATCACTTATTGATCTTATTTTTAAAAATGCTCTGCATAATTATTCAACAGCATCTGTTTATGCACATGCTATTATTTACCATTGTGCTGTCTCCACAGTTAGAAATAGCTACCCAAAATAAAACCTTGTATTATCTTTACGATGCATGTCTCAATTTAGCGAACAAGGCTTTTTTACAATCTTGGTCAGTTTGATTGGGAGAAGATAATTCTTATCCCAAATGTTTAGTGTGCCTGGAAATATTTGTATGATTAGTTTACATTTACAATTATGCATTTGGCAGACGCTTTTATCCAAAAGCGACTTACAGAGCCCTTATTACAGGGACAATCCCCCTGGAGATAAGTGCCTTGCTCAAGGACACAATGGTGGTGGCTGTGGGGATCGAACAGACAACCTTCTGCTTAACAGTTTAGTGCTTTAGCCCACTACGCCACCACCACTCCATGTTTTACCATTATCAATAAGCATGCTCCATTTAAAAAAGATATAGAGCTAAAGGTCAGGACAATCCCTGGTTCTCATCCATATTATCTAATTTGCTTTATGAGCGGTTTGTTTTTCTCAAACTCAAAGAAATCAACAACAAATCTAGCATCTCTTCACACTTTGCAGGGTACTACGATAGAGACTGTATCAGAAAATTGCTGTGAAGTATTCCTTTCATTCTCAGAATTTCTATACCCTTTCAGTTCCATTTGAATTCAATCCACAGAATCCATAGAATTAGGGGAACAATCTTTTTGGTATGCTACCCTAGATTGGAACACTCTACAAAATGATTTAAAGATAAAAAGACTGGTGTCAATGTATACTTTTAAACATCTTATTCGAGAAAGACGTATCAATTTGCAAATGTTTTTAAATATTTTGTTCTTCTCTTTTAACTTCTTTGAGAAAGTATTTTTTAATTTGTATTTGTATCATTATATGTTATTTAAGACTGTAAACATCTGCGGCTGCCTGTCTTGGCCAGGGCACTTCTGTAAAAGAGATTCTTAACCTCAGTGAGTTTTATTTCCTGGTTAAATAAAGGACCAAAAAAATTGAAGGGCTGTGTTTAGTGTCTAAGAAACGCATCTGATTGGTGTCTTGTGGAAATTACTCCAACCTAATTATACAGGGCTTTGACTAATCATCGACATAATCCACGAATAGTCGATTTTGAAATGATGCCGTTTTACACATTCCTAACTGTTGTGTTGTTGAAATGTAATTAATATATTCATTTTAAATCCAAATAACTCATGATGCACTGTTGTATGTGTCAATTATAGTTTATTAAAACGTTGAAACATGAATTAGAAATGTTGTGCCAGATGATGGCCCAACAATGCCCTCTTAAAATGCCCATGAAAAACAACTCCAGGGGTCAAATATTGCCCCTTAATGGAAAGGTTAATATATATCACTCTGGTATGAATGCCAATAGATACATACACTACCAGTCAAAAGATTTGAAACACTTGACTGAAATGTTTCTCATGATCTTAAAAATCTTCTGATCTGAAGGTGTATGCTTAAATGTTTGAAATTAGCTTTGTAGACAAAAATATAATTGTACCACCATATTAATTTATTTCATTATAAAAACTAAAATGTAATTACATTGCTGACTTGGACCAAATAATAAAGAAAAGCAGCCAATAAGTGCCCAATATAGATGGGAACTCCTTCAATACAGTTTAAAAAGCATCCTAGGGTGATTCCTCAAGAAGTTGGTTGAGAAAATGTCAAGAGTACATGTCTGCATATTCTAGGCAAATGGTGACTACTTTGAAGATGCTAAAATATAACACAGTTTTGATTTATTTTGGATTTTTAGTCACCCATTCCCATATTTCCATTTATGTTATTCCATAGTTTTATGAATTTACTATTATTCTAAAATGTTTAGAAATACAAAATTATAATAAAGAATGAGTAACTGTTTCAAAACATTTGACCGGTAGTGTATGTACTCACAAAAATTAAAAACTTCAACCTAGGAAACATGCCTGGACCCTGACAATAAGGATACACTTCTTTTCTTGGTCAGGTTGTTATGCGTACCCTGAGATTAAATCCCACAGGAATGTGATTATGAACGTTTTTATTACATTTTTATAAAATATAATGTAATGGTAATAGATAGATGTTAAAATAACTAAAATTACTTAAAGAGTGTTAGGCGTCAACCTAGCCCCCCAGCCATGACACCTATTTCAAATCTACAGAGTTTGCATGGATAATTTAAAGAGAAATACAAGACACAAAATACAAACCATTTTATTTGGTTCATTTTCTTTTGGTAAGGTCATTTAGTTAGTTTTATTTTCTATAACATACACTGAACATGGAAAACTACATTTACAGTAATCACCTTATTCAGGGGAAGGCTACATATTCACCTTCTTTACAGATAGGCTTCAGCTCACTCTCTATAGATCTGAGACACATTTTGCACTGCCTCTTATGTTGTGTATGGAAAATATGTGCACAAGAGAAGTGGCAAGAGCACAAGAAAGCAATGTAAAACTGTCTGAAGATGTAAAAAATGCAATCGAATGTAACCATTACTGATTGTTTTATACCGGTTCCTGTTATTTATCCTGCAGAAATATGAACCGGAGGCGGTGGGTTGGGTTTGGTTGACCCTGGTGCCGTCTCCAAAAAATCAGGTGAATGACACCCCTGGTTATGGCGTCTCCTGTTATTTGAAAATAGACAGTCACAAAAAAAAAAGTGCACGCTTACTAAGATTACTACGGTAACCTGACAAAATATGATGCATTATATTTTGATTATGCAATCTTTTGTACATTTTGAAACATATTATTTTATCAAAGCCTACAATAATGAATGAACGATACACTGGAACAACAAGACATATTGCAGCAGTCATAGACGTTTGACAGATATGTTATTATACAGTTATGAACATGTCATTGTCCCTCAAGTACTCGACTAGACAAAATGATCAATATGCCCATCACTAAATTTGACTCCCCTTATGTTTAAGTATGGGGTTTTGTTTGGGGGCAGAGTTTTTAGAAGATGCATTCCTCTTCACTGTATTAGAGCCTATGCAGCTTAAAACAGCTCACTTCAAATCTCGCTTTCACCATCACTCTGTGGACGTTACACCTGGAAAATGGAGCTCACAAATGCCCATACGCCCAACAACACTTACCAATTTTGTCCACTGGCTAAACCGATTTTACCTAGAGAAAAGTCAACCTTCTTTTCCTGATTTCAATGTGAGATCAGTCTGCTCGATGACCGTAAGAAGTTTACGAAAATATAGTAGTCTGGAGAAAGCATTATGCAGCATGTTTGAAGTTCTGATTTTGTTGTTCGATTTTCTTTTTTTTTTTTTTTTTTTGTCAGGCAATGACCTGAAGGAGCCCATTCAGAACATGGAGCTCACACGTGCCCATAAAGCTACAACACGTAGCCTACCGCTTTGGCCACTGGGGCTGTTTCAAATTTCAGTAAGCACAGACCGATTTTACCTAAAAAAAGTTTTTTTACTGAGATCAGGCGTTCGTGTGCACTCAACTAGTAAATACAATTGTTCCAACATAACTTTAATGCAACATATGTCTGGAGTAATCTGGGGTTAACTGGCTAATAAGGCATAATTGTAATAGTCGCTAAGGCTGAAGTGCTGGCAATGACACAACCACTTTAACCTTGACTATAAATTAAGCTAAGGCCATTTAGCTACAAGGCTCTTTACAGACTACTTGTATTCACTATCTGAGCAACACTAACTCCAACATACTAGTGACTACTAATTTGTCGTGTACCAGACACATTTATTCAGGGACTGTCACTCTAGAGCAACTGGGTTTAAGTACCTTGCAAAAGAGCAACCTGTTGATGTGAGCCCCCTTTTTGAGCACAAACAATGAAAATGACATACCTGAACTTAAATGGTTGTATTTACTGGACCCTCTGGAGTATGGACACAGTTGTAGTATCTTTTGAAAGAAGAGATTTTCAGAATTCTTATATGTTGTTATTTTTTTAAGTTAGAGAACTATGTATTTTATAGTAATGTTTTTATAATAAAAAAATTATAATAAAAGTGCCAAGACAACCCAGAAATACAATGTTCTCAAAGCCACAAGTCTAAAGAAGTTACGTTTCAAATTTGAAGATGATCTAACAAAAAATGAGGCTCCTGTGAGCTTTTTCTCTGTACATCGCTGGAAGCATACAGAGTAAAATTAAGGCTCCGCCTCTCAAATTCAACACAATCTCCGACGGCAATGCTTGACTATTATGAATGAAACTAGGCTACGTCGCATTTTTTAAAATAGACTTTGGAGATGGCTTGTTTTGTTTATAAGACTCTACTATATAAGATAATATACAGTTTTACAACATGAATGCTGCTCAGTTTGTTTGTTGAAGGACGATGACGAAGGGTAATTCTTCCAAGTGAGATCTCATGTAAACAATGGAAAATATATCAATATTTCTCAGATTTATCACTTTTATGGACAAAAAGTGCTATTGGATGTTATACAATGAACCCTTGCCATGGACAATTGACCCAAGTGTGGCGAATTGGATTCATCTGGCAATCGCGATTTCATAATAAAGGTATGAAGTCCCGTTTTGATATTGCATGTTTTCATTTGTACTCCTGGCACAAATAAACAAATTGCTGTTTCTGGAGCATTGCTATCATGAAACAGAGATCATATATCAATGTTGGACCCTTAGACCTTTAAAAAAATTTGTTAACATTAATTACATGTATAGACAGTAAATTATATATTAAATGGAGTGGTGGTGGCGTAGTGGGCTAAGCGCATACCTTGTAATCAGAAGGTTGCTGGTTCAAACCCCACAGCCACCACCATTGTGTCCTTGAGCAAGGCACTTAACTCCAGGTTGCTCCGGGGGGATTGTCCCTGTAATAAGTGCACTGTAAGTCGCTTTGGATAAAAGCGTCTGCCAAATGCATAAATGTAAATGTAAATGTAAGCAGAGTGACGTCACTCCCGAGTGCGAACAAATGCGTATCAACAGGTTAAAGGGCACAGTTTTGATAGTCGATGAGGTTTGACTTTGAACCTATAACATTTTAGTTACTAATCCTGATCTTGTACCTACAATATGAGGGAATCTTTAGGCACCTTATGATGATTTAAATTCAGGGAGTCATGATGCAATTACGAAATTATTCTCAATGCATCTAATTTGTATGCAACTGTATAGGGCCGCAAATCATTTGCGAATTGATCTGTGCTGCTTTTTATAAAAAGATTCTGCATAACTGAGCCGACAATAGAAATGGAATAAGAGAGTATAATAACCTAGTTACAGATGCAGCTCTGCTGATTTCAAATACCTTATCAGAGCAACAATGAACTTTTTGTTGTTAATCGGTGAGCATTCTGTGGCTATGCTTAAAACATGATCACTTTTTTTGGCCTCAGCTGTGAAACTTATCTGAAGGCTCCCATGTATTTAATGTAATTAAGATGCACAATACACCTGTAAATCAATTTCTCCCCACCCCACCTTGGCATCAAACAAAGCTTCTGAGGAAAACTCCACATTGAGCAATGCTAGGAAAAAAACACTAGCCTGTGGGCTGCTATGGTCCAAATAAATGCTCCACTTTTCAAGCAATGAGGCTTGACATGGCCTATAAATCAAATTGGGCTTGAGCCTGATGAATAAACATGAGTGACCTCAGAGGGAGCCATTAACAGATCAGCCTGATAACCCCACCATTTAACCTATCATTAGCACTGAAACTAGACACTCAAATGACCCACATTATGCAAGGTTAAGAGATTTGGATGTAGACTTGCCAACCAGTCTCTGAAATTGACATCTTTTTGATTACATTCACAAGATCATTACCATTACTAACCATACATCAGCCACAGACTTCAGAAAACGGCTTAAATTCAAAGTTTAAATAATCCCTGACCATGGAGAGAGATGTTAACGTGTTGATTTTATCAGTGGGTGATACAGGGTCTTTTAGGTCACCTCCTGACAAAACATTAAAGACAAAAACTGTCACTATAAGTAAAATAAAATCTATTAAACACAACAACAACAACAACATAACTTCAAACATGCTGCATTCTCCAGACTACTATATTTCCATAAACTACTTAAGGTCGTCGAGCAGACTGATCTCAGAGTGAAATCGGGAACAGTACGTTGACTTTTCTTTAGGTAAAATCGGTATGTGCTTTCCAAAATGTGAAACACTGCCCCCAATGGCCAAAGTTGTAAATGTTGTTGGCCATATGGGCATGTGTGAGCTCAATTTTTCTGTGAAAATTTCAAATTTAGTTTCTCAGCCCTGTTGACAGCACTAACCGGAACTAGGAAACATTCCTGACTCCTGAAATCTACAGGCTTGTAACCTGTGAAGGGGCAGAATATTAACTGCTGCAAGGAAATCCAAAGAGGCCTGGAGAAGAGATGACTCATGCTCTACTGCCCCAATGACATACTGTGAGCAAAAGCCACCAGGTAGAAACATCAGGCTGATAATCAATCGTGGCAACCCCAGGGCTGTGCCACCCGATAGTATTAACAGACCTCAAGCACTTTTGAGTCAAATCCCACCATTTTATCAGAGTTGTGAGTTTAAAGATCAGGAGGGAGGAGGATGCTCTAATTCTGGAGTGCCTGTGAGAAATGGAGAATTAAAATGTTGGAGCTAATTATTAAGCATGTTAAGAGCAGAAATTTATCTCTGACATCTCTGTAGATTTGGATTTTAATTGCACCATGGAAGCTCCATGCAGAAAATAAGTAAAGTTGATGCATATGCTCAGAGACGTCACCAATGGGGTTTAGCAACAAATATGAGATATATAATCAGTCCATAATCCAGTCCAAAACCACAGCAGGGCTACACAGGTATTTTTTTTAGGTTACAATAAGGATTGTTTTTTATTAAACCATTTAGTTAATCTATTACTTCACATTATTACACAAATCAATGTTTCATGTCCATTTATTTGTTTATTTGGCAAGTAGTCTTGTAATAGGCTGAATATTGAGTAGTCAGACGGTCATTTTTACAAAGTAAACACCAACAGAAATGTGATGCAAACCAGAGGTTGATTCCAGCTGTTCTTCGATTTCTTTCTTCTCAAATTACATAATTTCAATGCAAATACATTTTTTATTTCCACATATTTATTTAGTTAGTAGCCGTGTAATAAGCGGGATAAGACATTTGGTTGTTATAGCAAAATAAATCCCTTCAGGGTTACACAAGACCCCTCAGCTTCGTGCAGGGGTCCTGATCACCCTGTCGGGGTTTATTGTACGATAACAACTGGCTGACTGTATGTTATCCCTTACTATTTTGGAGACTTCAATCACAGGAAATCAAACAGATAGGAGTAAATATGATGAAAAAGATAACGGCAGAACTTCCAACAGCCAATAAATTGTCTTTATAAGAATAAATCATGGAATCATGATCCTCATCCATAGCTCTTTTTCTCTCTCTCTCTCTCTTGCTCAAACAGACAGTCAAGCTCTGAACTACTTCTATTGCTTTTGGCAGTTAAACTCAAACCCAGGCGTTAATGCTCACCAGGGTGAAAGTTAAACAAACCATTCAAACACATTGTTCCAGGACACAGTTTTTTCTGAGTGCCAATATGATTTTTTACATAAAAATACAGTCATCAGAAAAAAAGGTAGCCTAATAATTTAGCATCTTCAGCCTAATACTTTTGACACACTATACTATAATATATTACACGAGAACAGCAATTGCATTCAGTCTAAAATGTATGAGCACAGCACTAACCAATAACATAAATCCATTTGATTCAGGCTCACAAAATGTTCCTAGAGTTACTGTGTGATAATAAAAGTCCATTAAGTAAGCAGAAGATGCATTACTCTTTAGACACTAAAGACACTTCAAATATTCTTCAGCTATTCTTATACCCAAGCTAGTAAAAACGGCAAGATAAAATAGGGGTTTCACAAGAGACTTGCTTTTCCTGAGTTTAGAAACTGTTGTTGAAACTGCGCTCGGTTTCATTCTTTGTGCTGCATCTAGATTGTTTTGAGCGTAGGTGTCACAAAGATTCAACGTTCTGAACAAGTTCAGGCTGTAAAAAGGGGACTGTTGCATTGTTTCATATTATCCCAGATTGTTTTGCACCAAGCGAAGTTCCAGAGCATAAACAGTATATCAATGTTTTTTTTTTTTCAGCTCGAATGTTGCCTATATGCTTACATAAAATATAGTCTACTGCAGCAGTGCTTGCTAGGAGAAGAAATTATAAAGATAATGAGTGATTTCAGGTTCGGGCTTATAAAACGACGGTATTGTTCAGGCCGGGCAGGGTCAGGCCACACGGTCTCAGGTACGGTCGGGTTTCGTATTAAGGCCCGTGCAGACCTCTACATATGCGTAAGCATTTTTTCGTGAAGTATGTTTCTGGCCTTATTGACATCAGCCAAAATGGAAAAGTAATCTCAGAAGTGGAGCATTGCGAAGACACACATTGTTTTTCTTTGGAATAAGATGTACAATAAAACCAGGAACATGTACGGAAAAGTACATATTGTCCATTTTGACTATAAAGGTATAGTATGTTCTGCTTCATATGTTTAGCTGAACAAATACTCATAACCTGGAATCCTCTCTGCTGATGTCTGACCTCAGTTCCTCAGTTAACCATTACATAAAGCTGCTGTTTTGGCTGTAAATTAGCTTGGTTGACCATAGAATGAATATCACTTGGAAGGATTAAGGGAATATGGCAGCTGCATGCGATCGGCTCTATTTAATGAGGGGGCCACCAAAAATGCCAGTCACACATGAAAATACACAGAGATTCCTCACACAAATTAACTATACAGAGTTGGGGCACAAAACATATCACAATGAACATTGTAGCACCCATTCATTTCTAAATAGGCAGAGCCTGGACTGAATGAGGCCAGCTCCATAATTAAAACGAGCTGAGATGTTGGTCTGAATCCACTGGGTCCCTTAATAATGGAAAATCACGGGGGCCCCAAACAGAATAAATTAACCCGATCTCATGAAAAGTCATAGATAATTAATGAGTTGACAATTTCGTATGGTCTCGCACAATGTTGTTCACATAAACTTGTACGACTTCATCAAAAACTAATTCCTGGATGTCTAATGTGGAAGTAAGCGGGAGTGCCGCGCACAAGGGTTTAAGGAAATACTTATCAATATTATGCCCTTACCCAAACCCTTTATCTAAAATTGACCAATCAGTAGAGTGTGTAAACATGATAGGACGCTGATGTGTGTGTGAGACAGAAGCAAGTAATTGTCTCGTATTAGATAGAAAAGATGTCCAGCGATGTCATTGGCTATAGTGAAAGTCATGGGAATTCAAACGAGTGCAGTCGCACAATATCATACGAATTAGCCAAATTTAGAACTCATACAAATCCTGACGATTTCGCTGTGAGAGTGTGTTGGAATAAATTGAAACCTTAACAGTCAGATCAAACTGGAAGACCAACACCCCCATACATAAAAAGCACAAAGGAAATGTGCTATTCTAGAAAAACATGCCAAACACGTAGTAACAAATATGTAGTCTCCATGCCAACTACAAAGGCAAAGAAAGAAGCTCCACCCATATCAGGGAGTGGGGAAACAGCATTCCACAAATTCCAAGAGCTCAGATAAAACTTTTTATGGAGTACGCTAAAGCCTTTTTTATTATTATTCAATATTTTTATTGATTTTCTTATGCAACATACATTACAACTCAGAGACATTTACAACATTAATTCAAACTCACAAACATATCCACGTCCTGACCCCTACCCACATACACACACATCCCCTACAACACATAGGGGAAGAAAAAAAAGAGGGTGGAAGGTTAGGAAGAGATCATCTGCATCCAGAAATTAGCTGTACTAGCAGATGAAAATTCAGATTTGACATAAGATAGAAAAGGTTGCCAGACCCTGTAGAACTTTCCAGAGGAGCCCCGGATAGTATATTTAAGATGTTCAAGCTTGAGATAAAACATCACCTCTATCAACCAGCGTTTATGAGGTGGCATTGCCTTTTTCCAACTGAGAAGAATCAAGACGTCTAGCCAATAACATGGAAAAAGCTATGAGCTCTGACAGATTCAGCGTAAGCTGCATTTCTTCTGGTGCTCCATGAGTAGATAAACTGGAGCTTCCTCACTTAACATATCAGAGAACCAAAATGCTAGTTTGTGGAGGTTACCCAGAAATAATACAAAAAGTTTGGCATTGCCAGTCCACCTTCCTCCTCCTTCCTTTCCAGAAATTATTTTCTTACGTGGGGGATTTTTTTTTATTCCAAATATAGGTTGAAATACAACTGCTCAAATCCTTGAAAAATGATTTGGAATGAAGACTGGCACTGCATGAAATAAAAATAGAAACCTTGGTAAGATTGTCATTTTAATGGAATTGATCCTCCCGGCCAAGGATAAGGGAAGGGTTGACCACTGTACCATGTCTTGCTTGGCCTTATCAAATCTATTTTGAAATTATTGAATAGATCCCTATATCTGCGTGTGACGCTCACCCCTAAGTAGAGAAATTTATCAAGACTTACTGAGAAAAGATTGAAATGACATTTGACATGCTCTTTCATTTACAAGGAAAAGAAGTCTCTTAGTTCAATTAATTTTGTACCCCAACACACTCCCAAAATCGCAAATAATTTTTAGGGCTATCGGTATAGAGAGATTTGGCTTGGACAAGAAGAGAAAGAGATCATCTGCATATAGCAAAAGCTTATGCAGGTGTCACTTCCCTATGTATTCCAGTTAAGCCTGCTGCATTCCTTAAAATAATTTCAAGGGGTTTGATAGCAACATCAAAAAGCAGGGGAGCCAGACGGCACCCCTGTCTTGTCCCCCTAAAAAGCGGGAAGCATTTGGATATTGTCATTTGTTTGACACTAAAACCTTTTTTTTCCCAGGTAGATGAACAGAATGTCCAAACTGTTTAAAGTTGACTACAACCTGTTAAGTACTAAAGACACACTCATGTTAGTGTGCAAATGTGGTTTGTTTAAATCCAGCTGCAGTTTTCTCTTTCTACTGAAATCAAAGTCTTACACCCAAGAGGTACAAGTTAGTGGGCCCTTCCATTTTATGATCTACCAACTGTAGAAAAACCTGAACCTAATAAGAAAAGGAGTCTGAAAACAGCCTCTTGTCCTCTTGACCCAAAGTCAAAAGTGGGATTTGTCTGGACAAAAATACTTTGGGTACATATTCAAGCATGCTCCTAATCCACCCATTGCCAGCACTTCCATTTCTTCTTTTAGCTCTATTTCTTAAGGAAACTGTGCTATTTTGAGAATCCTGATGGGACATCCCAAAGGAGACACCCCAGTGACCCTGCTGCATATGTTAAAGTCAAGTATCAAAGCACCAAATGTGTGATAAGTTTATTGGCAACAGAATTGAATCTCATTATACTGTGAAGCACCACAAACATTACAGTAGAACATACTGGTGAAACTGTAATTTTCAGAAAGGGAACAGGGCTCAACAATAAGCTTGGTCTCATGGCCAGAGCCAGCAAGAGAATTTTGGGACAACTGATTGAACTGTCATTTGTCCTATTGGGCCATAACTGCATACTTGATACATCTAACATTGCATGATCATATACGTGTGTTTTTTATGCCTTGTAAAAGAATTTCGTACTGAATATTCTTGTGAATTTTGCTGATTTAAATGTCACCAATGTTATCTAGTTGGTTAATATTAGGCTTCGTACTGATACAAATTTCCTGATTCAATTCTGATTGACAAGCTCTCGATCCATGTTTTTTTTTTAATAGATGTCTATGGAGGAGATGTTTGAGTGTGCTGAATAAACTGCTTTTGTGAGGAAACAGCTCATCACTTAATGAACTGACAGAGTTTATCCTGTTAAAATTGCTGCACTTTGTTTTTTTATTTTTTCATTTAGCTTAAAATGCGATTTGAATTTAGAAATGTATTTTGTTTATGTTTTTCATGTTTCAATACATGAATTAAATTTTTAAAGCAAAATCAAAAAAGCAAAAAACCCTTGGCAGGGGGTTGACTATATAATAATTTATTTTGAAATTTTTAAGGCAATTATCGATAAAATAATTTTTACATATCACCCGTCGCTAATTACTACGCAATCACTGGTGTGTGAAATCTGAATATTTACCAGCCAGTGGCTCATCACAAAAAATGTTAGTGCAAAATCTGGTTGCAATTCCCTCTCATTGTAGTAGCAGGTTGCGCTGGTTGGTAGAGTAAGAGATCAGTCTTGGGATTTAAGAATCGATAAAGAGATCGTTCAACAGAAGATTGCAGTGCATAGGAAAATCATTATTGAAATCACCAGTCAAGATGAAAATTATAATCAAATCAGTGCTTTGCAAATTAAAAAACATAAATTACTTGCAGGCCTTTTTTTTTTTTTTTTTTTAAGAAAATTCAACAAAATAGGCTAATAAATATAAAGAAATGTATTCATGCCAAATAAATAAAACATTAGCTAAATTTACATTTAAAACACTCCTTATTGTGGAGTCCTGTGTCATATAATAGGCAAATCATTTGACACATATACTGCATAAAAAAAACTTTTAAAAGGTAAAATAAGCTAATCGTACAACAACAACTAAATGTAACAAGAACATGTGGCTGTTCTTGCTATTCAACCTTCAGAGCACAGTTCATCCAGATGAGATGAGTTATTGGCCGCAGTCAGTTTGAGAATGCTATTTTGCTGCCTTTGCTTTTCACAACTAACGTCACCTATTCAAGGTCAGTGTAACTGTTCAGGTTTGCGGACAACAAACTGCATTGACAGGAACATGCAGTGGTCTCCAAGTGTCTCTGGGTGTATGTGCGTGTCTTTCTTTTTCTAGAACTGTTAAAATCACTTCCAGCAGCTTGTAAACAAGTTTCCATCTAATGTGAAACACCGCATGCTTAGCTGACCCGATACATGTTTTGTTTACAATTTTCATAACTAAAAAAAACAACAACCTTCACACATTAAAAAAAGGCAGACTTTATCGTCCACAAGCCAAAATTGTTGATATAACGGCAAAGCTCTTCCTTTAACAGTGTTAAGAAATGCCATACCTGTTTTTGGACACCAACCAACGTTTGTTTGTAAGCAAAACACACTGACAGGTTGACAACCTATATGAGTGACCTCATAACCTATACAGAAAGTATATTTATCAGAGATTCTGACACATTTGTTAAGCAAGTATAACACAAAGGTATTCAAGAACGACATTGAATAAGTTGATTTATTGTGGGAACACTAAAAACAGTACGTCAAAATAAAAACACCTGATTCAATAGGCTTTAGGCTCTATCTTCAAATAATAAATAGAAGAAAACTGTACCAGATAATCCATGTAATTCCTCGGTAGCTTCTTGCTGTTATCCCCGGAAAGCAGAAATTCTGAGTTAAGGCGACTATGAAATGAAACGTTAGTGTTGATTGAATGCATTCAAAAGGCTCGTTTAGGCTTTGGATTCCCCGCCTCTCCTATGTGAAAAATAATATATGTGAATAAAGCGGCTAGCAGGGTTAGCTGTGCACTCGACGGTGTGTGATGGGAGTCCCACGTACGGTTATGTGAATAAAACAAATCCTGTTATGAAGATTCTGGCTTCTTATACATTCAGACACATTACTTTGTTTGTTTTTTTAAGTCGGTGTCACCTCATATTTGATTCCAACGGCGAGTACGATACAGTTTAATGCTGTGGGCGGAGAGAGGCGCTGTTTGTTGTGTGATCGCGAGCCACAGAGGGTCGAGCGTCACGACTTCAACGTTACGTCATTGTTCACGCTTAATATTACTCGTGTACACGTTAATTCATCCGAAGCCGAAGGAATGTATTTCTTCATTTAGATGTGCAATATTAATAGTTATGATCAGTCGACTTTTTTCAGTCTATTTCATGTAATGAAAGCGTTTCACTTTCGTGGCCAAGTGTACGTGCTAGTTTTGCGTACGCCTGTACCTGTCATGTGATTCGCTTCTTTGTGAACACGTGACAAGGAACAAACGGTGCCAAATATCAGTTTAATGGTGACCTCTACTGGTTAAAGTAACACATTGTTTTTCAATAATATTTTTGTGTTGTGTAATCTGAGATCATAGGTCCATAGGAACGTGTCCTGCTTAAAATGACAGACCAGGAAAAACTTATTAGCAACACGATTTAAACGATGCTCAGTTCGATTTTAAAGATACAGGACAAATAATTAGAAGTATATGCAAGTCCACAACATGGGAAAAAGTAGACTGAACACTGTATTTATTAAGAAAATAAATCAAAACACAATGATAATAATACTTTTAATGTTTTTTAATGAATCTTTACTAGACCAATTCAATTTGAAATCACAAATGACCATCAATCAGTATTACTTTATGTTTAAGTATAACAAGTAGTTTTCAAGCAACTTTTCACCTGTGGGTATAAACGGCATCATGACTGCAGTAAAATACAGCTGAATTCATAGTAATTTTTGGAAAAGTAAATACAATTATCTGCATGGACTGCACAACCTTAGATTATATGCATGAACCTTAGACATTTTAAGAAGCTTTTTTATCCATTTCTAAAAATAAATAAATAAAACGTATTTTTGATGATTATTCAACATTTGTCTGTTAGTTGAACACAGAGACATTTTGATACACGGTACATAAAAGCTTATAGTAAATTATGAAGCACAAAAGAGGTAAATCTTTAAAATAACTTTAATATAATGAACAAACATTTTTACATTTTATAGTATTTAACAGATCATTCAAATAGTTATATGCCATGAAGCTTTGATTCATAACATTTTATTTATTATAATAATATTTGTACATGATCTACTGATCTGTTATCATCATATGTTTTTTTAAATAAGTAATAAGCAAGGTTATTAAAAAGTGTTAACGAAAAAAGACTCTAATATGATTTATAAGATAATATGTCACTCGGTAAGGAAATAACTATGAAGAAATGACAAATGTATCTTATTCTTTTCCTGAGTTTAGACATAGTGGCTCAATGGAAGGGCTGATTATTCTGATTGACTCCACCCTCGATTATTCTGCCCTGGACCGCAAAGCGCATTCAATGAAGAGAGGCAGAATGACACAAACCCTACAGACTTTTTTCAGCACTCTCCCAAGTGGACTTTTAAACTAGTTTCCATGGAGTAATATCTTCCAAAGGTTTCAATGTGTTTTTGTAGACAACAAGGACCATGCATTCCTGAAGAGGTGGATGTTGAAAAACGGTGCGCGTATAACTTTGGAAACTGAGCTTAACCAGCACTTCAGACTATGGCGCTAATAGCGAGAGCGTTATACGACTTCATCTCTGAAAATCCCGGCGAGATCTCGGTGACAGAAAACGAACTTCTAACTTTGTGTAGTGAAGAGGTTGTCAATGGTTGGATGGAGGGTACAAACAGCAGAGATGAGACCGGACTCTTCCCTGCATCATACGTGAAGATTATAAAGACTGACCCGCCAGTGCACGGTAACGTGACATCCGCTTGTACTGAATATTTCCACCAGACTAGTCCTCAGAGGAGGGACACCTCAAACGAGTCGACTCATTCCGCTACTTACCTGAGACATCTACAACAACAGCGACACAGTTTTCATACGAGCCAAGGAGACGACGAGGATTGGGACGATGGTGACTGGGATGACAACGTAACGGCTGGGGAACAAGGCGGGAAACCTGAAAAAAGCGGGAATCCTCAAACAGGTTATTCCAGCACAGGTTCCGCAGTGGCTCGACGCGGTAGTTCACAACAGTCTAAAAGCACGGCGACTGTTGGCAAAAATCTCAACAGGTTTACAACCTTTGTTAGGTCAGGAGGTGAAGCTTTCGTTTTAGGCAAAGCTTCAGGTTTGGTTAGAGATGGAGAAAAAATATTCGTGGATATGGGCCAGCATGGCCTAGAATGGCAGGAGAACGCGTATCCATTTACTTGCACTGTCGACGACCCCACAAAACAGACCAAATTCAAAGGCATGAAGAGCTATATGAGCTATGGACTTACGCCCAGTCACACACAGAGACAAGTGAACAGAAGATACAAGCACTTTGACTGGCTTTATGTGCGGCTTGTCAAAAAGTTTCCGGTTATTTCAGTCCCTCATTTGCCTGAAAAACAGGCCACAGGTCGATTCGAGGAGGACTTCATTTCCAAGCGGAGGAAGGGTTTAATATGGTGGATGAATCATATGACGAGTCATCCAGTTTTATCCAAGTGTGATGTTTTCCAGCATTTCCTTACCTGCAGCAGCAATGATGAAAAAGCCTGGAAGCAAGGCAAGAGGAAGGCAGAGAAGGACGAGCTAGTTGGTGCCAATTTCTTCCTCACTATCTGTCCTCCAGCTTTACCTCTTGACTTACAAGAGGTGGAGAGCAAAGTAGATGCTTTCAAAATGTTCACCAAGAAGATGGACGAAAACCTCATACAGGTCAACGTCACCATTAACGAATTTGCCCGAAAGCAGATCACAGGTTTTAAGAAGGAATATCAGAGAGTTGGACAGGCTTTCAGACGTATTAGTCAGGCCTTCGAATGCGACCAGCAAGTGTACTCCATTCAATTAAACAAGGCCATGGCATACACTGGAGAAATCTATGAGACCATTGGGGATTACTATGCTGAACAGCCCCGTCAGGATTTGGAGCCAATTTCTGATCTTTTAGCGATTTACCAGGGCCACCTTGCAAACTTTCCAGACATTATCCATGTAGAGAAAGGTTTGGGATTTTTCCTCACATGTTCACTCAAATATGTCTTGTCAGGATTTTTGCATGTCATAAATTGTGGATGTAGGTCAGTAGGTCACATTTGATGTTGCATGCTATGAGCTACACAGTCAACCCACTATAATAATATTAATAAATCTTTACCAATATTGTAAATAGCTATTGCCTGGTGCGTGGTTTACCAATCTTTTTAAATAATTTAAATTCTTGGTGTAGAAGAGAGCATATGGGGCTGGCTTGTCCTTGCAGCATGAGATGTGTGTTGCTATGGTGGAATAATGCCAACTCTGTTGTAATTACCATATCCCTTTAGTGAAAAAATATATCACTCCAAGTATATTTTTTCCTTTATTGAGTAATGATGAAATTGAGTGATGTCATCCTTTACTGTAAAATCATATTTTAGGGTTTACATCACACAAATTCCTGCTGCTGTTTTGCATGAGAAACTGTCTTTACAAAACAACTGACTTTGGCAAAGCTTTGTTTTAAATGATCTGTTCCTAAGCTTAGGGCCCCAGTACAGGGTAGCTGTGAATGCTCACACCACATCAATTCACAGCTTAACCCCACTGTCTGAGTTTGATATAGAAACACATCCCAAAAATTAATCATAAAATATAAAAAGCGCTGTCCAGAAGTGTCTACGAAAGTGTGCACTCTTCATGGAGTATTGAACTCTTGGAGATCTTCTTAACCTAAATTCCAAAGAGCTGTAAGCCATAAATCAGAGGCCCTGACTGGTCTGAGCTTGCATTTTAGAGTGTGTGAAGTGGGAACTTTTCAAATCAAGCATGCATTTTGACTTATTCAATGCTGTCCTTGTTCTTGTCCCCCATTACCTTCTCACATTCTCCAGGAGCCCTGAACAAGGCAAAGGAGAGCCAGAAAGATGGCACTGCCGGCGGAGGTATCCACGAGCGATGCAACATCATCTCCTGCGCTACACTAGCCGAGATCCAGCACTTTCATCGCATACGAGTGCTTGACTTCAAGGCACAGTTGCAACATTTCTTACAGCAGCAGATCAGCTTCTTTCAAAAAATCACAGGCAAGTTGGAGGAAGCTCAGGACATGTACGATCAGGCTTAGAAAGGCCAATGCCTGCGCAAATGTGCTGCCTTTCTAGATACCTTTTATACAGAACTGAAATAAAACTAAAGTGATACTTTACCCCCAAAAAAGAAATTGTGTCATCATCTACTTATTCTTACTTCCTTAAAATTTTGTTCCAAACCCCTTATCGCTACCCCTCAGTCAGGCAGAATTTAAGCCTCAGTCACCATTCACTGTCTTTGCATCTTTTTTTCTATACAATCTAAATGGTGACTGAGGCTTGCATTCTGCCTAACATTTCCTTTTGTGTTCAGTGAATGAAACTGGGAAAAACATTTGGGTGAATTTTCTGTCTACGGTGTTACCAGTTTTACTCTGTACAAGGGACAACACCGGTGTGAAATTTTACACCGGGTAAAAGGGGGAAACATTATGAATGGAACTTCCAATATCAATACAATAACATATCAAATAGAATAGTTTTAAATAAAGAATAGTTGTCTAATGAAGAGATTGCGACCCATGATAAATGAACCTAAATAACGCATTAAAAGCCAGATGTTCTTTACCAACTTATCATATTACACAGGCAGCAAAGTTTGCGCATTGACAGAAGATGTTTAATTGCAGGTAGCAAATATAATGTGCTTGGTGTGTAACTGTGAGATGTCTTGGATTTGGAATGACACAAGAAATGCTGTTAGACACACAGACATGAGCTTGAAGAGACACTATTATATTTTTAAGAACAGCTGACAGAAAAGCCGTCTATGCGCATGTCTGACACGCTGTTTGTTCGGATGCATGCAGTCTCATGGAACATGTGTATGTAAAGGGTTCTCACTCTTTCTTTGTTTTAGTCTTCTGAATTTTTTTTTGCAAGAGTAGTATTGTATATAAGAATGCTGCAAATTACCTCAGACCATCTCAGCTCTGGCAGTGCGTTGAGTTCAGTTTGCTTTATTTCCACAGAGCAGTTCGTTATGAGTGCAACTCTGCAGGGTCACTTGATATATAGCCTATACATCTGTGATTAAATCATACAATAATACAAAAACACGTTCACTTCAAACCATGATTTATAGTTCAGTGATTATTATCATCATTATAATTATTCTGATTACATTTATAATTGTTTTTAGATATTAATATGTACAGTATTAATTTTCCAGCTGTTGTCATAGACAGATACTTGGAAAGGTGGTTATTTATGATGTTTTATTTCTTACCACTTTGTTATTTTAATTGCTTTTTTGTTTTGTTTGAAGTGCAATTTGAATTTAGTAATGTCTTTGGTTTAAGATTTTCGTTTTTAAAATAAATTAATTTAATTTTCAATGCAAAATCATTAAAGCAATAATATTCACTGATCCCTCAGCCGGGTGGTTGACGATGTAATTTGATATTGTGATACAGTTAGGGCTGCACGATTATAGCAAAAATCATAATTGTCGATTATTGCTCATGATATTGTAATCGCAATTATTAATGCCGATGAACGTTTTTTATTACCATGACGTCACAAAGTAATAATGTGGTTTTTCAGAGTAGCAGATTTCAATGGTGTATATATATGAGCTGTGCTCCAGTTTCTTTTAAGCATCTTTTAAGCATTAAATTGTATTGTATTTTATATTGTAATAATGTTTGTTAAGGGAAGGCAAATGAAAATGATTGTAAATTGATATCTATGGCATAGAATAAATGTAATTATTGCTTTATTACTGCTTAAATTATTATAGTCCACGTACAGTAAATAATATGGCATATTCAATATTCAAACTGATTAACAGCTGATTTAAATCTACAAAGTTACTGTGTTCAGGAAGTTTTTAGGTGGCTAGACAGGGGACCATTCATCCCGTTAGATCTTTAATGGTGATCTTGTTCATGTAATTTGCAACAGTCATTTGCGATCAGAGGTTGTGCAATTCTTGAAAATGTTAAATCTACCAATACCAGCTGCGTGGCAAAAGGGTCTTATAAGAGCAGACGTGATGATGACGGTGATTCCTGAAATATGCTTTTAATGCCATATTCTTTATGTTGGCTACACCTCCAAAACACACTTAGAACAGTTAAGCTCAATTACTTTATTGCTATTTTGTACAAATCAAATTCACATTGGCCTACTTATTGACATGACAAAACAAAACTGATATTACATTTTTAATAAATTGTACACAGAAATCAAGCAATGCGACAAATCGAGCAATGCGACAAACTCTCTCATTACAATGACTGCTGTCACTCATTGCAGGTTTACACTGTTTGAGACCTGCATTTTGACGCGAGCTCAGTGTCGCTCCACACAAAGTGTCTGTGCAAATTTTACTCTCTCTCATGATCAACTTTTATCTAATCTGCTCTGAGGGAGAGGCCCATGTCTGTTTAAAATTAAGATCTTGTATGAGAGACGAGACAGGAACAATGACCTAGAAAACATGGGCTGAACCTTCTTTACCTAGAGGACATTCCAGACGAGGCAGAGATGATCACTCACTGTTGTAGTTAACCAGAGCTTTTATTGTTTAGTTTAGACTTTTCCTCCCATGCAACAACTAAGTACTTAGTTAGTTTAGTTTAACTTCAGTTTATTTGATCTTAGCAGATAGTGCAACAACCTTTGTTCAGGACAGTTTGCCAGCTGTATGATGGCTGCTATATAAACTGAAGTGAAACCCTAGAAATAGCATAAAAGAAAAACAGGAAAATAAATTTAACTGTCAAGGGAAATTACCATGCTTTGCTTCAGTTCCCAGTTGCAAAAACACTGCTTGACCAAAAAAAAAGTCATCCAGTTTGGATTTAAGGCATTGTAGAAGAAAGAATGTTGTAGTTTGATTCCTCTTAAAAAAGTGTAAAGATGTCCAAAACAGCAACATTAGCTGAACAAATGGCATGAGTTTGGGGCAGGACTATCTGTTTGCACGAAAGACAGTAGTGTTCGGGAGAATTGTAAAAAAAAAAAATAATTCTTGATATTCTGTTTGGTAGTGCAATTCCATTTGGTTGCTAGTTGTGTAGAAATAACACATTTGATGTTAAGTTTCGAAAACCTCAAGTAATTGTATGGGTTTTTCTGCGTTCTGTTCCATCTAGCGCCTGGTCAAAGTATACTCTTTTGAACCCAAGCCTGTACGCGTTCGGCACATTCGCACTAAGACTGCTTTGTGACACTCTGTAGCACAATCAACCCCAGGCGCATGTGCAGACAAGATGGGGCTGCGCATGTACAATGCTGAAAATTAAATATGTACGTGGAAAACCTGAGTAAAATTTGGCCTTAAGTTATAAAGGTAAGTGTGGCAGCAGAGGCGTGGTCGAGCGTCCGCCCGGAGAGAGAGAAAGTTGTAAGGGTGCATACACCTGAGCCAGATTATGATTAACACCTGTTTCCAACTGCAGTGAGCTTGGGGAGAGCGGTATATAAGAGACCATGCCACTGACAAAGAGAGAGAGAGGGAGTCAGAGATCTAAAGCCCTGCTGAGTAGACGTTGTGTTATTGTGAAACTGTAAGCCCTGAAAGTTACAGATTAAAAGCCTTACCTGTGACTTCCCGCATGCTTTGAAGCTTGTTATACTGGTGCGAAAACCTGGGAATCAAGTTGGAGGAAGTACACCCCATAGAGTCCTCCCAGTTAGCAGAAATCCTCAAATCCCTCACCAGCCTACACCAGACCCACCAATAATCGCTGCTTGAGCTTAGGCAAGACCAAGATCACCGGTTTTTAAAGATCCTTTGGGCTCAAGTAGGGGACCGGCATGCGATCCGAAGCCAGGAGAAAGCCCCGGCTATGACCCCGGGCACCACATCCCCCATGCCCCCTCTCACGCTCTTGAAGATGGGGGTGGAAGATGATCCCGAAGCATTCCGATCGGTAGACAGGACGTCTTTTGGATTTTTATAATGGAGGTTTTCAATTTATCAGTAAAAAAGTCTTTGAACAAAACATCGACATATTGTCAAATCAGACCTTATTTAACTCATACATCCAAAACTGCCATTATTAAAACCCATAGGAAAATCCAGAGGGAACACATGGTGAGTTTTTGCACTCCAACCTGAACAGCTCTATTTTACATAAATATATAACACATATTTTATGTAATTCAAACAATTCAAACAATTACAAAACACACTGATTTTATTTGAAATACTACACAATCCAACATTGTCCATTAGATTGTGACACTAGTTTAGCTGATTCAGAAACACTTTCTCTCACTCACAGTTAAATATAGACATTCATAAACAGTATCTGCAGCCCATAGTAAATCTGTAGGTGTTACAGAATTCAGTGACAACCACGGTCCAAATTTAACACATAAAATATAAATAACACTAAATATTCAGCGAGTAATCAATTCAAACCCATACAATTACTTGCCAGTTGGCCAGTAAATTTATTTTCAAATACAGGATTGTACATGGTTTAAATAGAATTGTTAGAATAATACTCTGAACTTCACTGATGTAAGATAAGCAATTTAAATCAAAGACATAGACACCATCCTCTAAATATCTGTATCTCTTACCTCAGTTGAAAATTTACAATGAGAATTTTATCTAGTATGCCTAAAAGTTATTTTTTTAGAACTTTTAGGACATGTGGTGAAACATATGTAGAAAATGTGTCATATTAAGCCACCACAATGAAAACTTGAATAATTAAATCATAATGTGTCTTCATATTTTTGTAACCGGTACATTTATTTATACCTACAGACGGATCTCTTATTTAATGCTTTGTGAGGCACAGTAACGTCTAGGTTACTATTGTAACCCCCGTTCCCTGATGGAGAGAACGAGACGTTGTGTCGAATGAAGCTACACTAGGGGTCTTTCTTGAAGGCCTCAGTTACCTCTGAACTTGAGAAAAGACCAATGAGAAATTGGCATGTCCCTCCACCGGACATACAGGTATAAAAGGAGGGAATCGTGCATCTGTCCATTCAGGTTTTGCACCGAGGAGCCGAGAATGAGGTTCGACCAATACAGTGGCTCGGTACAGCGTTGTGGCCGGGGGGACACAACGTCTCATTCCATCAATCAGGGAACAGGGGTTACAATAGTAACCCCGAAGGGGGGGAACAAGTGACATGCCAAGCATGGGAGCAGGCTGCGCCTTTTCTCTTTCTATGTTTCTCGCATAGAGTTAAAGCGGCTGGGGCCATTTAATGCTATAACGTGCATAGGGGAAGGCGTTCTTTTCCAACTCCTATTTTTTCAGGGGGAAGAGACCCCATGGAGACCACATCCTGCCCAGGCTGGGGGGAGGTTAAATGTGGCGAATAGGAATAGGAGTTACTACAAAAACACAGACCGGGGGGCAGAGGCGACTGCCCAAGGGAGACACGGGTCCACCAAGAGGGGACCGTACTGCGTAAAATACACACAGGGGTATTAATCCGTGATGGCCAAACCCTGTGGAGCACCTATTCCAGTATAGAGTAGTTAGTACCCGTAGTGGGTCTGGTCGGGAATTTCTCCGCTGAATTCGCAGACCAGAGGGCAAGGGAGAAAAGATATCCAGGGAGCGCGAGTTTAGTGGACTCCCGTGGGAGAAAGAGCGCATGTGATCGCCTCAGTGGAGGGGTGGCTGTGAGCGGCGCCCGGACCTGAGGAACCAGTCATCTAGCCTTGAGGGCTGCGGGGAGGATGGAGGCTTCCAGTCCAACCCAACACTCACGGTGGCCCAGGCAAGCATGTCGGCCATCTGGGCGTCAGCCTCAGCGTGATTGCGGCCCAGACACACGAGGTAGCGGAGAGATATCGACCACATCCAGGAACTACACAGAGGTGGAAGGGCATCTTTAAAAAGACGTGTCCTGAAAAGGACGTTCAGCGCCTGCTGTGTGTGCTCTTTTAGAGAAATTATACTCTTTTGTGAGGAAAATATACTCTTTTCAGAAGCACTGTCGAAGCGCCCAGGGGCAAAGGATAAAGCCGCTGATACATGCCGTAAATTCAACAGCAAATGCTCTGCAGAGGTTAGTGGAACAGAAGTGATCTCAGCTTGCTGATTGCACAACCGCTCGGCTCCGAAGAAAAAATTTGAATGGACAGACGCACAATTCCCTCCTTTTATACCCATTTTTACAGGGGAGGGACATGCAATTCTGTCTGCCAATTTCTCATTGGCCTTTTCTCAAGTTCAGAGGTAACCGAGGCCTTCAAGAAAGACCCATAGTGTCACTTCATTCGACACAACATTGAGTGAGCAACAGAAGGGGAACTTATGCAATAACTTATGAAAAAAATGTGCTAAATAATGAATCTGTCACAGTCAAAAATAATATAAAATATGGTTTCATGACTGGTAAGTTCTGGACATTTATCATAGGTACATTTTCTCAACTCATCCGCCATAGGCAGATGTTGCAAAAAGTTAATTTTGGACCCTGGTAATAACATACGGATGTGAGAACATATGGATCAATTAAGCATGGATTGCCAAGGTAATACAATTTTAATTTTAAAACTTTCAACAAGTTTCTGCTTTATACCTTGTTAATGCCATCTTGCTTGTTGGGATACAACGTTGCAGTGCCAATATGTCTAAAGGGAGCACATGTTTTTGTGGTCAGTGTAACATTTTTAAATTAGACACTTCCTTAAAATATACAGTTGAGTAGTTTCAGTTCCCTCTATTAATACAAGCCATGCCAAAAGAAAACTTCAATTGTGACCATGTAAATAAACATAAGGCATTAAGTTGCAGCATAATGCTGTTGTGCATGGATTTTGAAAACCATTTAGAAAAGAAAAATAAATGTTCAATTTGGAAACTTCTTGTAAAAGTACTTGGAATATCCTACTTCCTGCACGTTGTATAATGTAACATTTACATGCAAGAGGTATAATTGCACATAGTATAGTGGCAAATCTATCTTACTGCAAATTATTCTGATCTTGTACTAAAAACGAATCGGTGGCTAATCGGTTCAGTATAAATGCAATATAAAAAAAAATACATCTCTAAACCTCAAAAAGATCTGAGCTGCGTCAGGCAAAACTAAAACAACTGGAGTAACTTAACAAATGAACTCGCAACAACAAAGCTGTTTGACAATGAATATTTCCCATGAGACAAAGCTAAGAGACCTTCAGTTTACAAGGTTGAAATCCAAATGCCAAAAATACTATGGGTGAGTAACAACTGTCTTCTAATAATGGTCATGCACAATGTAATTTCACAATGTTGGTTCCGGCAACACCTGGATGTGATAAAAGGAGCTGTGTCAAACCCAATACTGGTTTTGTTTAAGAGGTGGAGTTTCTGGTGAAAACTGCTGGACAGAATCATGGTCAAGTGGACTCCATGTGCAAGGGAGAAATGGAGACCCAGTTCGATCAATTGCTGGCACCAACGTTGCATCATTTACGCCCTCTAAAACAGGACTTCCAGGGCAACTTGGAATGAGTGGGGTTACTATTACAGAGGGAACAGTGAGACTTCTTTCAGGTTGACCCAGATATGAGCCTCTGGCTAAAATATCTTCACCAGCATTCTCTGTCAGATCCTGCATCATTGCTGGTTGGGCCTGCTTTTCCCTGCGGTGACGGAAGACTAGAATGAGGACCACTAGAATGACAATCAAGAGGAGGCAGGCAAGAAGTGGAAGGATGATAAGCAGAGGGTCAGATGCAGGTCTTGGTAAAGACTCCACCCGTACTAGAGTATTTTTGGAGGAGGGGTCCAGTTTGCTCAAAGTTGTACGGGGCACATGAGGAATCATGGATCTGCCTCGTGTGTGGTTCCCCCAGCGGTTTCGAGGTTTCAGTTTTGCAGCAGTCTTGTGGGGTCTCGTTGTTGGATCTACGTGAGATGGCGGGTACATGGGTGACATAGCATGTGTTGTTCTGTTGAGTGTTGGCAACTTGGTCGGCCACAAATATGGCTCTGAAAGTATATGCTTGCCAGTAATGGGGTCATAGGGTAATACCAAGTACACAAATTCCCCCATGGCGGGCTGAACATTCGCTGACTTCAAAAGGAAAACAAATGAGTCATTAAGTGGATGGACTGCCGTGGCATTGTACTTTGAGGCCATTGCTATTCCATAAATGGCAGTGAAGTTGATGTTCTCTTCAATGGCCACTCTACCTTGTTCCACATCTCTGAATGAGAACGACTCCACTGAGTGAGAAGATCCCCCAATGTCAAATGTGACTTTGACTAGCTTGCCATGTTTTGGAGGCTCAAGAATCTCAAAGATGGGGTCACTACCACTAAGGGTGGCTAATTCAGTTGCATCTAGGACGTCTTTTCTCAACTTCACTGGGATGCCATCCGGGATCATGACGTGCTCTCCAAGGTGGATCAGGGGCCTAACAGTGATGTTTACCACCTGGTTAGTCAGGTTACTCTCAGATGTGAAGACAGTGAACTCAAAGCTGTCCTGAGATGATGTCAAGTCAGTCATGTTATATAACACTCTTCCAGTTTGTAGGTCCTCCTGATCAAAGTGTGTGACCAGTTCTTCCATGACCATGACACTCCCATGACTTGGTGGGGCCGTAACTATATACTTAATGCATGCATCTCTCTCATTGGTCACTGCAGCCAGGTGCTCAAGTGTTAGAGTAACCAAGGTCTGACCTTGCAACAGTGTCAGTCCGGTATTGTTGACCACACTGATGGTGATATTCTCAACCTCTACACTAAAGAGCTTGTAGAGTGGTCTGTGGAATCCATCAGTGATACTGAAGTAGATTACTCCTGATGAGGGTTCTCCCTTTTGGACAAAATGCACCCTTCCATGATTTACATCAGCTTGGGTGAAGGTAATTGCAGATTTATTCAGCTGACCCACCAAAGCAAGGAAGCCGTTTTTGGGCTTGCTGATCACAGTATAATGAATATCCTCTGGTGGAGTGTCTTGGTCCTCCACATAGAGGTTTTCAGGTTCCAAGGTCACGGTGTCCCCTTTGACCACTCTGAGCCTAGGAGATCCAGTCTTCAGCACAGGAGGCTGATCATTAACAGGGGTCACAGTAATATTGAATAATTCAGATACAATATGGTCTGCATTCTGGGGTCGCTGAGCAAACTTGCCTTTAGGGTTTAGCCACACATCAAAAGTAAAATTATCGTGAGTGGTCTCAGAGTCATCATGTACATATATGATACCATGCTTGTGGAGGTTGAATTGAGAGAAATTTGGTCTTTCATGTGTCATGTTCCTTTCACCTACAACAATTGTACCGTGGTGGGGTAGAGAGGTGATTTCATACCAGACTTCATAGAAATTACGCTCTGCTTCATCTAACTTTCCAAGAAGGTTGGAGGCATCCAGCTTTGATTTATCTATGAGAACACTACTACCCTCGGTGACAACAGCACCTGAAAAATAAATATGAATGAATAATACATTTGTTGTTTGTAAAAATATAAAAAAAAAACATATTTGGCACAGTTCCAATAAATGTCACCAAAAGTCAGATAGGATTACCTGTGTTTGCAAGGAGTGCACTCCTGTGCTCTGGGCCAATATTTTCATATGAGATGTGGATATTAAAGATATGAGCTTGGAGAGATGCTGGGGGGCATGATGCAATGAAGGTGAAGGAATCTGTAGCTGTCCATGAAATAGGTTTGGTCTGTGTAAACAGCACAGCACCTTCTTTTACCTAAAATAACAGAAGAGTTAAAATGATCACATTAATGCTAGGATGTCACATGTTATAAATAAATCAGCTTCGAGAACAAGATGGTGATTTAAAAAAGTGGAAGTTCAGAAAATGTGGACTAAAATCTGATTTCTTAAATACCATATTTTGAGTGAATGAGGAGATTTCTTGTGTGGAATTTTCAGTTTGTTTCCATATCAGCTGGCCAAATCTTGGAGGGGAGGTCACAGTGTAGCTGATAGTGCGATTCCCATAGTCATCATAGTCATTTGTGATTGCTAACAGCTCATCTTCAGAAATTAACTTTGAAGAACCTGCAGAAGAATACAGGAAATATACATCCTCTACATTGCACAGAAAATTAAATATCAGCACTTCAATAAATAGCCTTAGTTTTTAGATCTGTTTACTCTGAACCATGATCAAGCGATATATCCTAGTTCAGCTCCTGCAGTCAGCTACATCAACTGGTTGTTTGTCTACCCCGTCTCTTCACAAGCAGGG
Organism: Xyrauchen texanus; assembly: GCF_025860055.1. NCBI lineage: Eukaryota > Metazoa > Chordata > Actinopteri > Cypriniformes > Catostomidae > Xyrauchen > Xyrauchen texanus. The sequence continues at coordinate 10,474,141 of NC_068318.1, read as the reverse complement.
CATCTGCTTGTTCATGTCTAGAAATGCTTCTGTCCTCCCTTTCAATGGTGTAAAAGTCTCCAAATTATGTCCTACCACATTGGTTACATTTCAATTAACACACACTATTAGGTACAGGAGTTCAACTCTGAGTTAAAACGAGACAAGAAAAAATTATGTTTTTAGAACAGCTTACAAATTGATTCGGAAAATCAAATCGAACCTGGGAATACTTTCAGCTCTTGATTCTTCTCTAAGTTCATGACCAGAGATTGGGCTGTGACACTGAATATTTGCCTTGGAGCAAAGTTCACCCCATCATTGACTTGGAAGTGAAATCCTCCTGACATGGCACCTGTGAGAACATAAATACCACAATTGAGATATTAAGTAACATATTAAGTGTACCTGAATTTTATGACTAATAGGTGCAGTTCAGTATTAGCAACATTCCATATGAAATGCCATTTTTTTTTAATGTACACTCACCACTATGTACAAACACTAGCTGGCCATGATTGATATGCTCCTGGGTGAAGTTCAGAACTGGCCAGGAGGGGGCACTCTTCAGAGCCAGATGTCCATTACTTGGTGGAGTCATGATGAATTCTAGGCTCTCTGGAGGAGAATCTGGATCCTCTGCACTAAGGTATTCAGTGGTTATCTCTGTCACAGAACCTTCCCACACCTATTAAAGGGAATTGAGCCAGAATAAAACATCCATCCATCTGTCTGTCTGTCTGTTTTATTAGTATTTTTACAGCAGAAGCAAAATCTGAATTTGTTTAATGTGCCTCCTGCTGGCCAAAGTGGGCATCTCAAGTTGCAGACTCCTCACAATTCAAGTACAATTTACTTTTAAAGGTATAGTGCACCCAAAAATTTAAATTCTGTCATAATTTACTCATCTTCAAACCTGTATTACTTTCTTCTGTGGAATACAAAAGGAAATGTTAGGCAAAATGTCAACATTCAGTCACCATTCACATTAATTGCTTTTTTGTATCTTTTTCCCCATACAATGAAATTGATTGGTAACATTTAGCCTAACTTTGTTTGTGTGTGTTCCAAAGAAAAAAGTAATGTTGGTTTGGAATAACGTGTGGGTGAATAAATTATTGAATAAATTAGGAATTTTCCCTTTAACTGATCTTTCTATCATGAAATCTTAAAATGTAAACAAAATTGCGTTGTATTAGTCAAGAATAATGCAGCACTTTTCAATAAGGTTGTGTTTGTTCACATTAGTTAACTATATTAGTATGTGAATTTACACATACTGAATTTACAATGAAATTTACAATGAAATTTGTTTTACAGCACTTATTCAATGCTTTACATTTAATAAGCATTTCTAGCATTCTACAAATGCTTTAAAAAAATATTGTTTATTGTTAGTTAATGATAACATATTATGGAAAAAGTATATCATTTGTGTCTAAATGAACAAAAATGTGCTTTATCATAACAAAATTATGTACTTCATAAAGAAGAAAGAGTTAGTAACTCCACTGGGTTAGAAAATCCAGTAATCTTTCTAATGTAGAAAGCACAGTAGTTATAGGAGAGGATCAATATAAAAAAATTCACCTTGAGGATCCTGTTGACGGTTACAATTGGGGCTTCATCATTTATGGGTGTTACATTGACATAAACCACAAAGGGCAAACTGTACTTCCGGAGCTCTGTGTCATTGGCCACGACTGTAAAATTATCAGCCATGGTCTCACTTCCGTCATGTACGTAGAATATGAACCGCTGTTCAGCCTGAGGCAAAAAAGCATGCAAAGCTGTTCTGTGACACCATGTTATATCAAATATATAATCCATTATTTGTAATTATTAAACGTGTTTCTTTTATATAGTCCTTTCATAATGATACAGTGAAGAGAAAAGAGTAAAGTGGAGAGTGAACTCACTTGAACCCTGGTGAAAGATGGAATGGGAACACCAGGAATCCTTGAGTGTTCAATCCGGCCATGATGAGGCCCATCAGTTACAACATAGAGGAGGTGGAGTCCGTGAAAGTGTTGGTTGTTGACTTTGATGACATCCTGAGTCAGGGCTATAGAGGAGCCCTCTTTAAGGGTCATATTGGAGACCTCTAGTGGGATGTGCCAGGGGATTATATCCACAATGACTAGGAGATCATGGCTTGTTAGAATGCTGTTAGTTACGTTAAGTGAGAATGAGTCGTTAACACATCCATGTTCTGTTTGGACATACTGAATATGACCTGCATCGATATCAGCCTGTGAAAAGCTTTGGATGGGTTTCTCCTTACTACCATGGTAGTGATCTTTGTCTACCTTAGATAACCGCAGAAAACCATGAGTGGGTGCCACCTTCACAGCATATACAATCTCATTAGGTTTGTTATCCTCATGAATGACCTAGAAAAGACCACATGAGCACATCAAATATACAATAGTCTACATTTCATACTATTACATAAGTTACAGAGGTAAATTAATATCCGGGTACGCATTTTCAATACAGTTGCAGTGGATAGTTATTTACTGTGGATGCAATACTACCATAAAAGTAGTCTATGCGACTCATGTGTCATTTCCCAAGTCTTCTGAAGGCATACGGGAGGAAAAAACAATGAAAGTTCTCACATAAACACATGAGCCACTGTGAACAAACTTCCCTCATGTACTCACGAATGTACAACAGACGTCAAAATTTTCACCAACAATTACTATTAAACCGATGTACTGTATCACAAGGCCCATAAGTCAGTAAATATTTGGTTGTGGCGGGCACAGCGGAGCCAAGCGACGACTTAAGTCAACCAACTCTTGGTGATTTCAGTGCTGGCGGGCGAGAGATAAAGGCGCAACCAGGGCTGCAGTCAAGAGAGACAGAGAGAGAGACACAATGAAGTGGTGTGTGTGTTGAGCTGAAAAGCACCCCGTTAAAGTGTGTTTGTGCTGCTGAAAAGCAGTGGTGTTGAATGTTATTGTTACACTGAAAAGTGCTGACAATAAAGTTGTAACAAAAATGGAAAGGAGGAGGCGAGAACCGGACAATGCATCAAAGCAATATTTAATTAAACAAAAACATAAACACATACAGGGCAGCTGCCTGTAGCTCTCTCTCTCCTTATCCTTCTCTCGAATTGATTAGCCAGATTAGGGGCTGGGCGTGTGTCATCACGGCCCGGCCCCGCCAGCCGTAATAAACTAGACACAGTCTAGTTTATTATGCTTAATAAAAGTTAATATAAGTAAAGCTTATGTATTGTGTGTTGTGACAAACATATCTCTGATATAAATTGAGGTTCTCTCAAAATAGCACTGGAATGAGTGACTTATGAGAGATCAGGAGAGAATGCATGCATATTCGCTCAAACTGTGTCTACCGCCTCTGACCAGTCCCGCCATCAGGGGGGGTCAGAGGGGACAGATGACCAAGGCCGGGGGCCCCATGCACAGGTCTATGGTTGACCCTTAATGGGATCAAGTACAACAATTTACTTACTGAATTATATCACCGAAAATAGAATGTATATGTATTTACATGATAAATACATACATTGTTATCTCCCTGCTGTTATTGTGTAAATGGTGTGGTCGAATCACCTGGCAAATCAGATGTATGGATGTATCGTGTAGCTAATGTAAAGCGGAGACTGACTAGAGAATCAAAATGCCTAAAAAAAGAAACATTGCAATCTTCCTGCCATGTAGGCAGTAGGGACGTAACGGTTTCAAGGGTTCACAGTATACCTTGGTTTTAAAATGGATGGTTATTATACCGTTGAGATCTTCTCATTGACGGTATTGCATGAAGATAAAGATAACATTTTTCAGAACTTTTCTAAAATCCTAATCAGTTTAATTGAGACAGAATCTGTGACATTTACACATCATCATATAAACTTGGCTAAGATAAAATAAATCTAAATTGCGCCTTCCTCATGTTGCATTTGACAGTCACTCAGTTTTAAAGGTGACATGCAGGTGTCGCGAGCACATCAGAAGTCCAGCACGAGTTTAACATATACAGACATGTCCAAGTGAGCCTGAACCTTTATTTCTACTGTTTGGGATTACTTGGCTATGTAAAAGACCCACATCAATGTTGATGGCTACCCAGTCTGTAAAGTTTGGTGCAAAAATGACCGGCTCTGGCAGGAAACACTTCGAAGCTTAAGCACAATCTCCGTTAGCACCATCCCTCGGAATTTGCGGAGATGAATGTATGTGGAAATACAGCACACTGGATAATAAATTATAGCCGTTTCATAAAAACACAAGATTCAATGTTGTTTTACATGATTTGTAATGACTAGTTAAGCTACATTTATGTTTATGCTTTCTGTCACATTCACAAATGCAGCAAACGGATTTAAGACGTCGTTCAACTTTACGATGTGCAAACTGTTTGTTTGTGCAGCGCAAAAGCAGGCCAATGTGTTTGATAATACGTTATATTTGTAAAACATAGTACTAAATAGGGTTTACAAAATGCATGCCTTTTGGTGTTCAGGAAATTGACATTGAAAATATGCATGCAAGAAAATGACAGTGAAACTGTGGCAGAAATTTTCCGTATTGGACAAAATGCCAATAAATAAACTGCTCATGAATAATATATTTTCAGTAGGTAGCCCATTGTAGAATTTAACTAATTCACAAATGCAACAAATTACTGAATGCATGCAAATGCATATTTTAAGTGTTAACCTGGGCAATAATCATTACAAATGATTACAATTCAATTTAATAAATAATAAAATAACAATAACAAAATATTTTTAGATATAATCATCTGACTACTGTACATGTTTCTTTTTTACCTTGTCGTATTAAGAGAGTATTAAAGTTGAAGAAATCCTAAATAAAGTTCAAGAATTGGTTATAACCTAAATATTTATCTGTGTTTATCAGAAATAGCCTATTTTATAACCAAATATTGAACTGCTTTGAATATTATCAATGCACCTAAATACCGTGAAACCGTAATACCGTGGTAATTTTTGTGACGGTTAACATACCGTTACACCCCTATTAGGCAGCAAAGATGGTGACAGGTCCACCTACACTTGACCCATGTGTGCGCAGTTTGATTGACATCAAACACAGCCTCTTCATGACACCCTTCCCTGCTTTCTACACAGCCATTGGATACAATTATTTTATTGACATTTTTTATTTGTTTCCAGTGAGATATTGAGTTTATATAGTGACTTTGTTGTTGTAAACATTACTTTTGCTAATCTAGAAACAACATTCTTTAAAAAAATTATATATTTTTTAGCAATTATTAAGTAAAAAAAAAAAAAAATCATTAAGAGTAAGACAACGTTCTTTATTAGAATATTAGTTTTTTTGTATCCAGGTTGGCAATGAGCATGTACAAGCACTCCACACAGTTTAACTAATGAAGCAAAACTAACCTTGAGGTCTTTCTCGTTGATTCTGACGGGCTTTCCCTCCTCCATCAGGATTGGGTTATTGTGAATGACTTCTGGGGGCTGTTGATGACTCTCAAGGTAAACCTTAATTGCCACACTTGCATCCAGATGCAGGCCTTTCACCTTAATAGTGAAGTTAAAAGAATCTGCCAGTATTTCACTGTCATCATGATGGTATATTACATGACCCATCTTCAAGTCATGTTGTGTGAAGGAATTTGCTTTGATTCCACTGCAGTAAAGAGCCCCATGGCTTGGTGGTAGAAATACCTCAAAGACAAATTCCTCCTCATGTCTGACATCCATGTTAGTAATGAAACTGAAATTAGCAGATGTTAAAATGGCCACCTGGCCTTTCTGGACCAATAAACCTGTGTTGTTGCCCACCTTTACATATGGCTCCTGAGCAGAGACCTCAAACAATGTTGAAGTATAATGCTTGCCATCTGACACGAAGAGGACAAAGCGGCCATAACTAACACCTTTGTGGATAAACAGTACTCTCCTTGCTTCCAAGTCTTTCTGATGGAATTGATAAAGCTTGTGTGTAGTGTCATTGACCAATACTAGCTCACCATTGGGGATCTTTCGTCTGGTATAAAGCAGGTCTTTATCATCAAAGTCTGTATCAGCATCATGGTAGCACAGATCTTCCAGTGTAAGTAATCTCTGAGTGTCACGCACTACATGGAAAACTTTATCTACAACACGGACAGGTTTCTCATCGTTAACTAACTGGATGGAAATATTAAAGGTGCCTTCTCTGCTTCTGGTCTTATTTTTCAGAGCATTCACAGAGGCCAGGAATGTAAAGGCATCATGTGTGGTCTCACTATCATCATGGACATACAAGATACGTTCATCAGAAATGTCCTTATTGGTAAACTCCAATATAATGTCACTGCTAGTGGAGGAATTTGAGAGGTTTGTTTTCTTTAGTTTCCCATGTTTAGGGTTGCTGATGACTGTGTAGTTTACTGCTCTGGAGCTTGGAGTCTCTGAAAAAAGCATTGCTTTTGTAATGACCTTGCTCTTCCCTTCCAAGACAGAAAGTCCATAATTTCTTAAAACTATGTTATGAATATCTGCTTTGATGCTGATTCTGAACTCGTGAATTCCTGACATGGCAAATTTAGAAAACACTTGAAAGTGAAACATGTCCCTTGCATAATGATGTGGCAGTTCTTTGAGCTCAAACTGCAATTTGTGATTTGTAATATCCTTCTGGCTGAAGGTCGAGTTCTTTTTTAAAATCTTATTGTCGAAAAGAAGATTTCCTCTTCTTGGTAATGTCAATAAACGAATGTAAATATCACTTTCCAAAAGTCTTGCACCCTTGGTGACAATATGGAATTCTTGAGGCGTCAATGTGACTTTGTGATCACCGTCTATCTCTATCTTATTTCTGGTGATTTTGTAACGAATCCAGTTTACTCTAATCAAAAACAGCAGCTCATCTGTAATGACTGAGCCGACGGTGACTTTGCATTTGAAACTATCAGTGACGTTACTTTGCTGGGTCCCGTGGAAGGTGTTGAGATATCTAAGGCGCTCCTTTTCCAGAAGCTTCTGTGTGAATGTGCTGGTTTGCTTCCACTGCCCACTTGAATGCAGCCTCTGTAGTTCACCATAAATGGGTGGCACTGTGACATCATAACGAATGTCCACTACTTGTTTAGCGACATTCACTTGCACAGAGAGATGTTTGTTACTAATAAAAGTTGCTTCACCTTGGGTTACCTCCACTCCGGTGTTGTTGGCAACCTTGTGTTCCAGGGGAACAGCCATGATCCTAAATACTATGGTGTTGCTTACCTTTTCCCCATCACTCACTCTGATAGCCATTCTGGAGTTGTTGACACCTTTGTGGACATAGCTCACTTTACCCTGCTCAAGATCCGACAGGGAGAAAGAAGTCACTGCTCGGTCTGGGTGTTCGTCAATCTCTAGAAAGCCTAAGTTAGCATTCATATTACCAAGCACTGAGAACATCAGGTCTGTGGAGTTACTGTCCTGATCGATGGTCCTGAGGATGTCTGTGGTCAACCGACGTTTTGAGTGCTCTGGCAGAATGAAGAGACTGCCCTCTGGGAGGCTTAGTTCAGGAGCATCATTGACAGGTGTAATACTGATGTTGAATCTGTGCAGATGGTTCCCTTTGAGATAACCAGGTACTTCCTTTTTGCTGCTGGTGAAGATGGAAAACATGAAGAAGTCGAGTAGATCCTCCGATCCTCCATGGACATACATGACCCTACCATGCCAGAGGTCCAGCATACTGAAGGTGTTCTCCCCAAGATTAAGGTCAACATCCAGCCTGAGTTGCCCATGTACCGGCTGCTCTTCAATGTGGAACATAATCTGGGACTGACGAATCCCAAATTTATGGAACTCTAGGTTCACCTTAATGTGTTTAGACTCAAGTGGCGCTCGACCACCTTCAAGAACCTCCAAATCCTTAAGCGACAGGAAATTTCTCTTATCCATCTCAGGTAGGGCCTCTGTGAAATTTTCAGAATCCACTGTAATAATTGATGGACTTGTGGTTCTGGGTCCATGCTGCTTTTCTGGTTCACAACCAACAGAAATATCCTTAGTGACCAATGCTCGTGGAAGGCCCATCTTTTGGTAGTTGACTCTGATATTTCTTAGACAGCCTTTAAATGAACCTCCTCGTATATGCTTCCCAACCATAGAGAGCAGTCCATTCTTCCGGACGTCTGTGTAAGTATTGACATCCACACCACCTAGGTACAGAGGCCCAGTAAGCTGTAATGCACTGGAATTTACCACAAAGCTAGAGTTGTGCATCTCCAAACCGACAGTAAACTGAAGATTCATAGGAGACAAGTAGAGCCGCAAGATATGCCACCCCCCATCATTGATGACCATCAAGGATCGTAATACTGTCTTGCTTCCACTTATTTTAATGGCAGCAACAAGGTGCCCTTTTTGTATTTCCAGAGCAATGTAGTCACTTTGTCCTGCAGAGCTGTATAAAAGGATGCCCTCTGGATTTAATGTATGCAGTTCACACTCAAATACACCCTCTTGTGGTACTTCCCATGTAGGCAGAGACATGTATGCTTTAGAACTGAAAAAACTAACTGAATCATTAACAGTGGCTGAAAACTCTGGGCTGCAACCAAAAGACACTTCATGAATTGTTTTGTATCCAGAATAAGGCCTTAGAGAGGAAAGGAGGTTATGTTCATTGAATAGAACCTCATCTAAACAACCCCGAAAGCCAAACATGGTTTCATCTGACAAGAGGTATGATTTTTCCAGATCCCCAACACCACCAACAAAAAGCCCATCCTGGACACTCAGTTCAAAGTCAGGCACTGGCATCTTAACAGTGGTAAGGGAGTTTTTGTCCACAGTTAGTGTGATGTTGCCATGATCATGTTGAAGTTCTACTTTATGCCAGGTTAGGTCACTCAAATCAATGCCCTTCTCTGAACGAAGTGCGCGTTCCCCAGATCCAAGATCAATCCGCACCTGAGATGGACAGAATATCTTAATTACAGAAATCTAGGAAAAATCTGGCTAAAACTGTAAATATGGTCTTACATGTAAATGTTTGATTTCAAAATAATTTTGCAAACTGAATAAGACTGGTAGAAATATTACAGCCTGCTAATTTCTCATTAGTACTGCATGGAAAATCATATTGCATTAAGCAAAAATTACCAGGTAATAGAATCACAATGTCAGTATTCCTCAACATGAAAAGACTTGGCAGCACAATGATACACTATGAGTAGATTCTTTCTGTCTAGAAGCAACAAGAAATCACTTGCCATTCGTTTTTGCCCCTAAGCAACCTCAGTGTGTTTATTGTCAAGTAGATATCTGTTCTATTTTACAACTCATATAGACTTTACTGCCAAAGATGTTTGTTTAAAGAAATATTTTAGAAAGTTTAAAGAAATGTTCCAGATTCAATACAAGTTAAGCTGAATTGACAGCATTTGTGTCATAAAAAATATTTGACTTGTCCCTCATTTATTAAAAGAAATAAAATAATAAATAAAATAAACTCAATAAGACAGTTACATAAGACACTTACAATGCAAGTGAATGGGGACAGTCCATAAATGTTAAAATACACACCGTTTTGAAAAAGTATAGCCACAAGATGCATTTTATGTTTTTATTGTGATAACATTTTTTAATATTGGATATAAATTTACACAGATATGGTTAGCAAGTGATTTTAATACACTAAAATAATTTTAACTTAAAAGGTTTTTTTACTGTGGCAATGCTTTTGAAACAGTGTTAATATTTATGGACTGATTTCCATAGTAAGTGCCTTATTGTAACCAAAATTTTAGTCTTTTTTTATTATTAGGAAAGGATGTGTCCAAATTATTTTGTGGTAATCAACATTATGCAACTAATGCTGTAGATTTAGTTAAAAATGTTTTGAACCCTGAACATTAATTTAAGCTCAGTAAGAAAGGTCCTAATCTTTTTAACTTTTTAACGATTCATTGGAAGTAATTGACATCCATACTATTTAAGCATTTACAGTAACAGCTTATAAAAAGTGCAATAATTTCATATCTTACAGTAAATATTCTTTCAATTATTGACCTATCATTGAAATGGATGTACATAAATTGAACTGCACAAAGTCTGAACTGCATTTCAATAAATATATATAGGTGTACTTTAAAAATATATATAATATTATTAATGTTTAGGTTGCAAAGGTGTTAATATTTTATATTATGTATACAATTATATTTTACGAAACATCAAAGGTTACTTAGGAATATCTATATATACACAATAGTATTGCAAATTAATATCATTTGTAGACCTCTTTCCAGTGACAACACATATCATATGAAGAACTTTGAATTAATCACCCGTATTCGGCCAGAATGAAGCCCCACCCAGAGGAATTCGGTCTTCCCAGCTGCCAGAAACAGCAGGCCATTGGAACCAGAGGTTCGAAACCGCACATGCAAAGATGTTTGATGGGACAACTCAACTGTCTTCAGATGCACAAACCCATCTCCATAGAAGGAAGCTGTAACATAATTTGTAATTGAATCCATAGAGTTTCAAAAAAGCAATCCCTGTATAGTATTAATAATATGATTGGCTGACATATAACACACAACATTTTTCAGGACTTCTAACAGTATGGGCAAAGGACACATTTATTCAAACTAAGTGCCAAAGGGTAAGACATCTGGTGGCCTTGAAAACACCAAGACAGGGGTCGAAATTTATATGAATTATATACTGTATATGGATGTTATTTTGTTCAGTGGAACTTTAATCATTTTTAAAGTGACAAATGGCTTCACATTTTGAGAAATAAAACACATTATCACATAAGAGTTTAATCATTCAGAGCTCTTAAAACATTGTAAACATGCTCATGAAAATCCTCATATGTGCATGGATTATTCTGACATGTTTATCTGTTGTTAGATGCTGCTATTGACCCCATCTATTAAGAGTTTATTAAGAGTTTTAGCAGTCAGCCTTAACAGCTCTGTGACAGCTGCTAAATTGCCTAAATGCCTAAACTGATGGCCTAAAGCATTTTAGACTAATAGCTGTAGTGTCTGCAGCCCTCTAATGCTTTATCAGAATTCAATTAATGCATTTTAATGTGTCAAGTGCCTTTTAAGTGCACAACAGGACAGCTTAATTTCTAGAGCACTGTGTCAAACGAGTCAATAAGTATTAGCACAGTGAAGGGGATGAGCATGCTTGTCAACACAAATGTGGTACACGTACCAGCGATCTCATGGGCAGGACTTGTGTGCAATTATTTGATTATGATAACTGTGATGGACATATTATAGCAATAAGGTGCCAGTTACTATATTAACTGGTAGTTTAATAGTGGTAGAAATAAACAGCCATTCCAATGCATTGCTTGCATTGTTTTTATATTTTCTTTAGCACTGTGATAAATATGGTCTTTTTTTGTTGTTGTTGTTATATACAGACAAAATGCCCCCATTAAAGTATTTGGTAAGTACAAAGAACCATATTGTATGTGCAAATTAACATTATCCAATTATTTTATAAATATTTGTCTTATGTTAAGATGTTTTGAAATGCATTTGATTGCAGTTTACTGTCTCGGTTGGGTCTTGGACTGGGGGAGGTGGCATCCATTAATACTGCAAGTAAACAAAATGAACTTGGACAGATCGGATTATATCTAATCCCATATTAGATGTGCAGAAGTGACTGTATAGTGAGGTATTAAATATTATACGTCACTCAGTGTACATTTTATCATGTATATTTACTGTAGTTCATATTAATAATTATAACTACATCTAAAATTTAGAATAATTTAATTGAAGACTAATTATCTCATAACATAAGTACAATTATAGGTGTGTGTGATTAGAAGCTAAAGCGTGAAATTACAGATTTGACATATATTAGCCTACATAAAATAAATGTTGCTTCCTAATTATTAGTGAACATTTATTAGTCCCAGATTAATAATAAATGACCCCCCAACTGAACTTAATGTAACATTTGCCTGTGCTTAAATATAGCCTATTTGATAACATTGAATGACTATATACAGACTCTATGTAGAGACATATAATAACCTATTAAACAGACATTATTCACACAGTGCAGACACTCACCTCCGAAAGCTTGTCCTCCAGTCAAAGTGAACAGCACAAATAGGCTCCACACAAACTTCTGCGCAAAGGAAATGTGAATCCACATGTTTCATAGCATTTCAGTTCCATTCAAGTGTGATGTATTAATGATATAACGCTAGCGAAAGTACGTCCACTGAACGACCTCGATTCATTGTTAACATTTTAAATGTGTAAAACTGTACCTGCAAGTCTGTCCCCTGCCAATACGACAGGGGGGCGTGAAAACATGCCGTTCCTCTTCATACATATTCATAGCACCGCGTCACACACATGGGCAAAATATCCCCACCCACCCCCCTCTTTATATATCTTAATTTGAGCTGTATCTCGTTTCGAAGGTAGCGTGCTAAGTAGGATGCATAATTTGAAGGCTGCAGTATACCGAGCGTCCTCCTTTAAACAATTATCATTTAAACGAGACGGCCTTCGTAGGACAAACAGAAACGGAACGTAACATGGGTGGTATGACGGCATGCCACTCTTTAACAAGCGCGAGCGCTTCGAGTGAGAAGGGAACGTATGAGATAAATTTTAGGAGAGTTATAATGATGTAGACAGAAAATAATGTATATTTTACAGGTGTACTCTTAGTCTAATAATTTATTTTAATTATATATTAACATAATTATACATACTCTACACCAGTCTACTGAGGTACTTCAACTTGAGAATTAACATTACTTGCGTTTGAACATCATATTTACGGGCAAATTGGCATCATTTGTTTGAGACATTTCCGTTGAAGCAAAGAATTGTGGGTTGTGACTGTGAGTGCCCACGAAGGATACACCTCATGGCACATGCATCCTCCGAATTCAGGTTAAAGAAGGTCGCATTCGAAGTGTCCTACTCGCTTTTCTGAAACGAGACCTCCGGAGGACGTAGCCTTCCAAACGAGACAGCCTTGGTTACACATGCTGAATTACCCCGCCCCTTCATGCATATTTATCAGGATACTCAATGTTTATGTAATGTCTTAACCCTGTGAGTCCTACTATTGTAATATTACAACATAAATTTGAGCTCTACTAAAATACAAAATAAATGCACATGCTTTTTTTTTCCTCTAAGACCACCTTTACACAATTAATAGGTCCTATAATTCAGCCTCGCAATGCTATTGGATGGTATATTTTGTAAATAAGCCTGTTCACCTGGCCATGAACTCACACAAACTGCAAACTTGCCTTGAAGCATATCATCTTGTTCCACTGGACTGGATAAATCAACATTCAAGTAAGTAAAATGCCTAAAATATTTTTTTCTGTGATTAGTAATTTGTTAAATTAAGGTTCTGTTGAATGTTTTGCTCATATTAGATTTTGAGCTTGTTATGTCAATGTTGTAATTTTACAACACTGGGTGAAAGGGGTAGCAAAATGTGATTGTGCACCTTGCACATTACATGTGATAAATAAATAATAGAAACATACTATTTTTGATCATTCTCAAGTTTAAAATGTCTTCTTTGTTACCATTTTGAGTTTCAATCACAATTTAATGATTATTAAATAAGTTCAAGTTGAATTAAGGGATAAATTATTTCTTTGAGAATTTGAAAGTATTTGTGTAGCAATATTTGAAACTACCTGTATCTTATCATTTATAAAATATACTTAACTGGTCCTGTTTTCTTTTCTGGACTTTGCTTGTTTGCCCAAATATCTGCTTGCTTTATGAGGGTCAGGTGATAATGTTCTGGAATGTGGGGGGTATAAGTGCTATTAGCATGATAAGTAGAGGGCATAATAAATCAGCCAGACCGTATTGTGTGAATTCTGTGGAATTGGTCAATTCTTTAAAACGTGTAAGTATGATTTGGATTGATATGCATTGAGATTATTTAGACTGGAAAATAATCTGTGATTTTCTTTTTCCATTTCAGAATGCCACCAGCCAGGAAATACCGTTTTATCTATAAGGTGTATGATGTCATTGATGCAGTCCAAAATGGGAACAGTGACTTTGAGGTGTGCTCTGCTTCTTGGAGGACAAGAACTGCCTTTGGGACTATCATAACTGAACATGGCTATGAACAGAGCTAAACATAGTAAATGCCAAAGTTTTCATTCAGTTCGTCAGGTTTTGTAAATGCAGTCTGAACATATTTTTATAATAAACAATATTTCATAAAAATATGACTTGTCTGATTATCATTATTGTGTAATTACTAGTGTATTGATAGGTTACTGTTATGGGGCTACATATGCGGTACACCCTGAAAAAATGAACCATTAGATGTTCTCTACATTTGTTCAGACAGTGAGTAAAATCACTGAAATTCAGTTACCCAACAGGCCCAATGCTGCAATATTACAACTTTTCACTAAAAACTTCCTAAAATGTAAAAACCCATTTATTTCTGCATTAGAGGCCTCCTACAACAACATATAAAAGGTTATTATTATTATTTTACCATTTTTCTTTATTTTTTTATAAAACTAAATGTATGATTGGATTGAACTTTGATTAATTTCATTTAGTTAAAGACTTCTAAATTCAATTTTATGTATTTTTTTTATGAAATTGAAATGTGTGAATCTTATATAGGCTGATATAAATATTGTAGGCCTAAGTGCAGCCTAGTCTAAATCAGTCTAAATTAAAAGTCTAATATTTGTCCTCTTTTCATATGTTTGTATTATATTGTCCAGTCTCTCAATATTTTATCAATATAGCATGCTATTTCACTTAATTGTGCTTCAGTTCTTGCACACTCAGTTTTCTCTAGGCATACCCAAAGTTTTGTTTCTGGCTAAGCCACTGGTTGGAAATAGTGATTTGAAGAAATTAACTTCAAATCACTTTTACATTTACCACTGGAGGGAGCTATTACTCTGCTTGCAATAACAAAGCTGGCCTAGTTCAGTTCCTAACAATTATTACCTGTACTTTAACAATGGTTCATAATCAGAATTAAGACTATCATTGCTTTCTTGAGAGTATGTATCTCTGTGAAGGCAATCATGATCAAATTGTGAAATATGTGAACATAATGTGCATAAGTAGTCACAACACAAACTAATTCAGGCCATTAAGAGGTCATTGTTTTTTGACTGTCTTCAAAATCCATTTGAAATCACTGTTTATCCCATGGAGTCTGATTTATTGCCTTTTACGGTTTACATAGATCAGAGCAAAGGTTATGAGTTATAAATCCCCCTCACAGGATTATATCTGTTTTATCCTCTAATGTTAATGGCTCCATCTGCCCAGTTTTCTAGGTGAATATTGTTGGTTATGTTTTTCTGTTGTTGCAACTGAATCATCTTAACACTCTTATAAATAGCATGTGGGGAAAACATGTTTGTTATTACCAAAGGCCATTTGTTTTCTGAGTGCCAGTAAAGTGGCTGACATCCAAATTGAGGGGAAGAGAACTTAGCTGGGTCAGACTCAGCACTGGGGCAGTTTAGAGAAAACTGTTGACTGATTCACTTAATTTTGAATGTCTGTAATTGTACAAAAAGAACACAAGGCCAGCCTGTATCCTGTGATATAGACCAGGGTTTCTGGGTCATGTGATTACTGCCATTAATTTGGTTGCGGTGGGTGAAGATCAGCTGTTACATCTGGAGAAACTTATGGATAATTTTGACGAATGGAAATATGTATTCATTGAGCCTTTTTCTCATCTTAGTCTAATTTGAAAGCTAAACACTCTACATTGAGAAAGCTGATGTGAGTAATATCTGCACAACTAGTGTCACCATTCCAGAAAACTCTCCCTGAGGCTGTCCTTCATTGGTTGATCAAACAGATAGTTCCACCCCAAACTCACGCCATTGGTCGAGTCAGTGTTGCTTTTGTCAGTCTGGCCAGGTTGTTCAAACAAAGAGGAATGTTTTGATAGCACCGCAGAGACATAATGTTACACTTTTAAGGCAAATGGCTTACTAATAGTTGACTGTATATTATATGCGAAATAATTTTAACATAGAGAAAACAAGTTTTACAGTATTTACACTGTTTTTAGGTGAAAATATGGTTGGTTCATAGACTAAATGCATCCTGGTTGTGTAAAAAGTAGGGTACGTGACATTGTCTAGTTTAGCACAACCACACTTTTTTTCCCAAAAAGCCAAATTTTCCTTTGAGCACCAAATATGCAATTTCCCTGAAACTGCTCCAAAACCCACAACTTTTGATTTGACAGATATGTGTCAGCCCTCCAACACTCCTAATTATTCCAATATGCAGTGAATGGAAAAAGGCTGTTTTGGACAGAGGAACTAGGCTACGTGAATAGTTTTTCATGGATCATGGTGTAGGCTAACACTGTATTGCATAACAATCCACCCCAGCCAAGAGACAGACTGCATCCGGAGTGTCCGTGAAATATTTTTTTTTTGGGGGGGTTGGGGTTGATGGGTCTCTGGAATAGGTTTGAGATTGTGTAACAGCAAAATAATTGAAACCAGATAGCAAAACTCTCCTGCCAATACTGGTATGTTCCCTTTGATGCAGATGTTTAAAGAGGAATTTTAACCATTTGTGAAAAAGACATCGAAATGTATTATTTAATAAACTGCACAGGCCCAATGATAGGAAAAGTATTAAGTAAATTTCAATGGTTGCATGCTCTCAGCAACTAATAATTATGCATGTCACAACCTGTATATGTTGGCATCTGTTTTTGCCTAGATTTTCAGGGTCATCACTAGGGAGTTATGAGTGGTGGCCAGTTTGTTGCTAGATAGTTGGAAAGGTGTTGGAAAGGTTTCTAGGCTATTGTTAGGGTTTCCTGGGTGGTAGATACACTACAGCATAATTAACAACTGTTGCATTTTGGTCCAGGTCAAATTGTGTTCTCTAGATATGGCGAGACTTCCTCCTTAATTCTGCAATATGATGATACAGGAAATCGTTATATTGCTTCTGAATGTTCATGTACCCTGAAATGTATTCAATTCTAGCAAATGGGACAAGTGGCATTCCAGATCAGAAATTTCTCTATCTATTCAAATGTGTTCACCTTTCCCTACGGTGGTGCTGGTAGCATGTTGCATGCACAATCTCCAAGATACGGGTTCTTCTACAATGGAAATCAGAAGTAAACATGTTCACATAAACAAAAATGAATGCGATTCAGAGGTTACGTTTTCACTCTAAAATGACATTTTCACTCTAATGAATTTTAGTTAATGAATTATGCATTACTGTTGACTGTATTACATAATTTACAACTAAAATTATGTATAGACACTTCCAGCTTTGGCCACTGGGGACGGTGGTTTGAATTTCAAAAAGCACGGAATACAGATTTCTGCTTCCATTGGATCAGTCTGAATTATATGGGGTTTTCTTTGACTGTTTTATCACCCAGCAGTAATAGCACACATCCTCAACAAAACATGATTTGATGTATCATTCATGTCTGTAGCACTAACGGTACAAGACAAGTTTAATACTTAGGGTTAGGGGTTTGTTCAAATCTCTCACCTAAGTATGAGCAATGTTAATAGTGATGCTTTCTTAATGAATAACACTAAATAAGTTTAATTTTTGGGCTCAGGCACTGAAACCCTTTTTGTAACCTTTATTTTTATGAGTAGGTGAAGAGAGCAGGTACAAGGACATAAACCTCTCTTTCAGTCTAAACATGTAATTGCCTCTTCCCCTGGGATTAAAACTTGTAATCCTCCCATAGCTTCTGTTCAGGAGGGGGGAGACTCACCTTGTGGCCGGGTATGGAAATAGACAAATGGGGGGCTTTCATTAATCTCCTTTCCTCCAGATCCCTTTAGTATCTGCACAGAGATCAGCTTTCCCTTCTCAATCACAAATTCATTCTACTCACAACAAAAGAAAACAAAAAAGAGCCAATTTCAAGGGGGATTTGTTTGATATGCTACGCCACTAAATATGCAATCACCCAGCTAATGTTATTATCCTGGTTAAATATAGTAAAATCCCTATAAAATTGCTATCCTGCTTTTTCAAATATGGAATTTAACATTAGTTCAATCTTTATCGGCATCAGAAAAAAGCAACAACGTCTAAAAGTTGCTACAAATTCTGTTATCTTCTTGTTGTCCGTCTCTCTTTCTTTGCCTTGTCCCTAGGTAAATATCTATAAGAATGGTTCGCAGCCATTGTGACACACATGCACAATTTAGTTCTTCATGGGTTGAACGCTCCTCAATCCTCCATCATTGAGGTCCAGCAGCTGGCCCTGCCTCCACCACACATGATGGCTAAAGTAGATTCAGAAGATCAGATGTCAAAGGAATTCCTCTGAGCATTGAGGCCTCTGTCTAATAGTTTAAAGCCCTCATCTACATTGTCTTTTAGGCAATGCATTGTCAATCCGCGGTCTGGTTGAACATGGTTATTAACGTCTGTTTTTGCATTACAGTAGTGGTAACAAACTTCTGTCCTAAAGAGGGCCTTAGAGTTATGTTCAGAAGTCTGACCCATTAAACTACATTTGTTATTATTCAAGTTGATATGAAAATATTCACTTTAAATTACTTGCTCAGCCGTTTTCTCTTCAAACTGTTGCTCCACCATGACAGTTCACACTAATGTCCGCTATAACGCCCCTTGTGGCAATTCTGAAAATGCAACACATATTTAAGTTTGGGCCGAAACATACTCTATGCAAGTACGCGCCGGTATAGTCACAAAACGTGTCAGACCACAATTCATAACACAACACAAGTACGCATTGCATTCTCAACGTTGCCACAAGGGGTGATATCATGGACATTAGTGTGAACTGTCCGCTTCTAAGGTGAGATTTCTCTTTCAAGTCAACTAATGTCATGGTGAAGCATTAGTTTGAAGAGAACAAATGATTCTGGACAGTGTTGATGTAGGGCTTCTGCTTTGCATAGTAAATTTTTAACTTGCATATGTGGATGCAGCAGCAAATGGTGTTGACTAACAAAGGTTTATAAAAGTTATTCCAAGCCCATGTTCATGATATCTTTTACAGATGAATGATATTTTTTAAGACATTGATGTCTGATGATTCAGAGATCATGCGCATTCTGGCCCTTTACGCAGGATTTTGGGTGAAATGCCCAAAATCCTTCCAATTTGTCTTTGGGGAACATTGTTCTCAAAGTGCTGGATTATTTGCTGAAGCATCTATTGGCAAGCCTTAAACTATCCTTGCTCTTGAAGGACTAGACTGTTTTTGGAGGCTTCTTATATACTATGACACAATTGCCTCACCTGGTTAACATCTCCTGTTTCATATCACCTTGTTATTTTAACTCATCAAATTATCTTAAATTGCCCCTGTTGCAACTTTATTGGAATGTGTTGCAATCATCTGATTTGAAATAACTGTACATTAAAAAAAGAAAGAAATTCACAAGGTAAAACATCATATAATGTGTAGTTGTAGTATTTTCAATACAGAAAATGGTGATTATAATTAGCAAATCACTACTTTTTGATTTTCATACTGTCCCAACTTTTTTGGAATAGGGGTTGTATAACATATTATAGAATACAAAAAATTATAAATGATTTGCTGAGACTCTGAATTTTGCCTAGTTGAGAGGATGTGTATATTTAGTGAGCATGATCTCTGCTGTGCTGATTTTGGACAGAAGACACACTACAACGCGGCCTGTCTGGAACACTGAACAGGAGATGATCTCAGCCCATTATTAGTGTGTGTGTTTGCAAATCTTTTGTCATCCAAATTCAGGTCATACAGTGATTAATGCCCGAGGTTATCCTAGATCAAGGCCCAGGCAGAGAAGATTTCAGTGAAGCAGTAAACAGAAAAGAAGACAGGAAGGGAGAGTTTGAAAATCATGAGGGAAAAAAATGGCATATTGTGATAACCACCACCTGGAAACTGTACTTCCTCATATATTTTCCAACATCCTTTTTCTCTAGAAATTTTTGCAACCACACCTTTTTACTGTCTCTTAAAATTGCTGCTGTACACTGTAAAAATAATAATAATAATAATTTGAATATATAAATTGTTTTTTGTAGGTATAAAAAGGTAAAGTCAAATATCGTTAAAATCACGTTTTTGTAAGTAGGAAATACAATTCCCCTCCAGAAGTCATTCTGAATTACATTTGATTATAATTCATTTTCATTTCTCTGCGACCATATATAGAAGATGGATGGATGATTATAATTTGATTAAAACAGCATTAACCTGTTAGTTAACTGTTAATTATCTACAATACTGTACAATTACTGTAAAATATGGTATACATTGCGGTTTTTAATAAGTGAAATTTATAAATTAACACAAGATGTGTGTTACTTTAATTCTTGTACTTTTACAGTCCAATATTGTTAATATAATGTTTTAGAAAGTACATAACATAAGGCACCTTATAATTTATTGTGGGAAAGCATTAAAAGGACATTCCATAAATTCTCTGTCTCATGCATCACATATGATTATATTTTATTTCAATGTTTGTTTCTTCTTATTTTTGTAATTAAATATAGACATTAGAATGTTTATTGGGCATTTTAAATAGTAAAAAAAACAACAAAAAAAAAACAATTCTAAATTATTTTAGACTTGAATTCATCTTTTTTTGTGTGTGGGGGGGTGGGGCTGTTTCGAAATACATTTCAGTCAGAAATAAGTCGTGCTTTTTGTGCTGTGGCCTAGCTGTTAGTGCAGGTGTTTCTGATACACTGTGCACTATGGTGCTCATGCAGACAATGCAGGTTTGAATCTGGCTTGCATGTATTTCTCATAATAAAGTGGCAAAAAGACCAAAAATAACATGTGAAACATGTGCAGAGGTGCAGCTTAATTTATGAATGAACAATATGGTTACTTTTGGCTTTGCTATCTTCATTTATTTGTGTCAACAACTGGTCTCAGAAAATGTGGTCCAGGTGATGGGGGTGGTTTTCTAACCCCAATTTGGAATGCCCAATTCCCAATGTGCCCTAAGTCCTCGTGGTGGCTTCGTAATGACTCGCCTCAGTCCGGGTGTCAGAGGAAGAATCTGAGTTGCCTCCGTGTCTGAGACCGTCAATCCACACATCTTATCACGTGGATTGTTGAGTGTTACCGCAGAGACTTAGAACATGTGGAGGCTTCACGCTATTCTCTGCGGAATCCACGCACAACACACCACGTGGCTCTACCCACCCTAGTATCCTGACCAATTGATTGCTGAAGCCTTACTGGAGTCACTGGATTCGAACTTGCGACTTCAGGTGTGACAGTCAGCGTATTTATTTGCTGAGCTACCCAGGCCCTCAACTTGAATTCATCTTTTGTAATACTTCATTATTACGGTGGTCACAATGTATTTTCCTGTATAATGCAGATTTTAGTAGTTTAAGTAAGTTTAAATATATGGTTAGGAACTGTAAAACATACATACTGCACAGATATGAAAACATCATACGGTTATGTTTGAAAAGTCGTAATTTTATCATTGAATGTCTGGCAACCCCAGCTGCCAGGATTTTTTTTTTAATTATTATTTTTATTGTAAACTTAATATGATTTTGTTACAGTGTAATATTATCTTGCATTAAAATATTTAAAAAATCAAGTAGATATTCTAGTGAATCATGCACAGATTATGTGGTTGTGTGTAACTTCACCAGATATTACATTAACATGGAGAAAACATATATATGTCCATTGTTAGCTTTCATTGCCTTTTCCATTCTTCTTCTGAAGCCCTGAATGGCAAAGACAATAGAGGTCTGCCACAGCTGTGTTTACCACTTTGGCCCCATTTCTACCTCTCAAGGTGGGCTGCTTTTAACAAGTCTTTTCAAAAACATACAGAACCCTTAAACACACAGATACACTCACTAGGGTAAGCGAACAGGCCTCCAGCAGCACAAACTTTGAAAAATGAAGTACTGCATTGCAATAACAAAGCCATTAGCATTGCATTGTGTTACATTACGGTAGCAGACTACAGTAAAAGTGCTAAATAAGGCTGAATAAGCCAAAAGGAAATTTGGTGGTTTTCTGTCATGTGAGGTCACCTGCTGTTTTTCTTCTATGAAAGGTTGAAAGCCATCTCAGGAGACTGTTTGTTTTTCTGGTGACTTAGCTGGCAGGCTGCTCTGCAGTGGACACCCTCACAGCTTCTGTGATTGAACCGCTGAGGTCCACATACCGCTGAGGTCCACGCTGAGGCTCGGGAGGCTCTGGGAGCAGAGCCGTAGGAGGCTCTGGAGGCGGAGCCGTAGGAGGCTCAGGAGGCGGAACCATAGGAGGCTCAAGAGGCGGAGCCGTAGGAGGCTCGAGAGGCGGAGCCCTAGAAAGCTCTGAAGTCTCTGGGAGCAGAGACTGTCTGCAAACAGACAGACCAAGGGAGCACAAGGGGCAAACTGACAGATCAAGGGAGCACAAGGGGCAGACCGACAGATCAAGGAGGCACAGGGGCAGACAGGCAGTCCAAGGGGGGCACAAAGGGCAGGCAGGAAGTCCAAGGGGGCACAATGGGCAGGCAGGAAGTCCAAGGGGGCACAGAGGGCAGGCAGGAAGTCCAAGGGGGGCACAGAGGGCAGGCAGGAAGTCCAAGGGGGCACAGAGGGCAAGGACAGGTTCAGGTGGTCTGGGAGCTGGCCACAGGGGAAGGATAGGTTCAGGAGGCTTGGAAGTTGGCCACAGGGCAAAGACAGGTTTGGGGAACCTGGGGGGAGGCCACTGGACAGGGACTGGGTCAGGGGGCCTGGGAAGAGACCACAAGACAGGGACCGGGTCAGGGGGCCTGGGAAGAGACCACAAGACAGGGACCGGGTCAGGGGGCCTGGGAGGAGGCCACAGGACTGGAACAGGGTCAGAAGGCCTGGGAGGAGGCCACAGGACAGGGACTGGGTCAGGAGACCTGGGAGGAGGCCACAGGACAGGGACTGGGTCAGGAGGCCTGGGAGGAGGCCACAGGACAGGGGTCAGGTCAGGAGGCCTGGGAGGAGGCCACAGGACAGGAACTGGGTCAGGGGGCCCGGGAGGAGGCCACAGGACAGGGGCCGGGTCAGGAGGCCTGGGAGGAGGCCACAGGTCAGGAACAGGGTCAGGGGCCCTGGGAGGAGGCCACAGGACAGGGGCCGGGTCAGGAGGCCTGGGAGACGGAGCCGAGGGAGGCGATGGCTTAAGAGGCTCAGAAGGCGGAGCTGAGGGAGCCACTGGAGGTGGAGTCGGGGGAGGTTCAGGAGGTGGAACTGAAGGAGGCTCTGGAGGCGGAGCTGAGGGAGGCTCAGGTGGCAGAGCCATAGGACGCTCTAGAGGCGGAGCCGTAGAAGGCTCTGGAGTCTCTGGGCGTAGAGCTATAGGAGGCTCGGGAGGCGGAGCCGTAGGAGGCTCAGGAGGCGGGGCCAAAGGAGACTCGGGAGGTGGGGCCGTAGGAAGCTCGGGAGGCGGAGCCCTAGAAGGCTCGGGAGGCTCTGGGAGCAGAGCCGTAGGAGGCTCTGGAGGCGGAGCCGTAGGAGGCTCTGGAGGCGGAGCCGTAGGAGGCTCTGGAGGCGGAACCATAGGAGGCTCAGGAGGCGGAGCCGTAGGAGGCTCGAGAGGCGGAGCCCTAGAAAGCTCTGAAGTCTCTGGGAGCAGAGCCGTAGGAGGCTTGGGAGGCGGAGCCGTAGGAGGCACTGGAGGTGGAGCCGTAGGGGGCTCGGGGAGAAGGGCCGTGGAAGACTCGAGAGGCTCTGGAAGCGGAGCCCTAGAAGGCTCGAGAGGCTTGAGAGGCGGAGCCCTGGAAGGCTCGAGAGCCTGGAGGGGTGGAGCCCTGGAAGGCTCGAGAGCCTGGAGGGGTGGAGCCCTGGAAGGCTCGAGAGGCGGAGCCCTGGAAGGCTCGAGTGACTTGAGGGGCGGAGCTCTGGAAGGCTCGAGGGGCGGAGCTCTGGAAGGCTCGAGAGGCTTGAGAGGCGGAGCTCTGGAAGGCTCGAGAGGCTTGAGAGGCGGAGCTCTGGAAGGCTCGAGAGGTGGAGCTCTGGAAGGCTCGAGAGTCGGAGCCCTGGAAGGCTTGAGGGGCTTGAGAGGCGGAGCCCTGGGAGGCTCGAGAGGCGAAGCTCTGGAAAGCTTGGAAGGCGGAGCTCTGGAAAGCTCGGGAGGCTCGGAAGGCGGAGCTCTAGGAAGCTCGGAAGGTGGAGCTCTGGAAAGCTCGGAGGGCGGAGCTCTGGAAAGCTCAGGAAGCTCGGAAGGCGGAGCTCTGGAAAGCTCAGGAAGCTCGGAAGGCAGAGCTCTGGAAAGCTCGGAAGGAGGAGCCCTGGGAGGCTCGAGGGGTGCTGGCTCTTGGACGGTCATGGCTACTGGTGCTGGCTCTTGGACAGTCATGGCTACTGGCGCTGGCTCTTGGACGGTCATGGCTACTGGCACTGGGACGGACAAGACCACAGGTGCTGGCTCAGGGACGGTCGAGGCTACAGGTGCTGGCTCAGGGACGTCGGAGGCTACAGGCGCTGGCTCAGGGACGTCGGAGGCTACAGGCGCTGGCTCAGGGACGTCGGAGGCTACAGGCGCTGGCTCACTGACCTTCGGAGGCTACAGGCGCTGGCTCACTGACATCGGAGGCTACAGGCGCTGGCTCACTGACATCGGAGGCTACAGGCGCTGGCTCACTGACATCGGAGGCTACAGGCGCTGGCTCACTGACATCGGAGGCTACAGGCACTGGCTCGCTGACGTCGGAGGCTACAGGCGCTGGCTCAGGGATGACCAAGGCGACAGGTACTGGCTCACTGACCTCTGAGGCGACAGGCTCTGGCTGGATGACCGTGGTATGCACTGGCTTGGGTTCGCTGACCGTGGCTGACGAGGGCTCTGGCGTAGAGCCATAGGAGGCTCGGGAGGCGGAGCCGTTGGAGGCTCAGGAGGCAGGGCCAAAGGAGGCTCGGGAGGCGGGGCCAAAGGAGGCTCGGGAGGCGGAGCCCTAGAAGGCTCGGGAGGCTCTGGAGGCGGAGCCGTAGGAGGCTCAGGAGGCGGAACCATAGGAGGCTCAGGAGGCGGAACCGTAGGAGGCTCAGGAGGCGGAGCCATAGGAGGCTCGAGAGGCGGAGCCCTAGAAAGCTCTGAAGTCTCTGGGAGCAGAGCCGTGGAAGACTTGAGAGGCTCTGGAAGTGGAGCCCTGGAAGGCTCGAGAGGCTTGAGAGGCGGAGCCCTGGAAGGCTCGAGAGCCTGGAGGGGCGGAGCCCTGGAAGGCTCGAGAGGCGGAGCCCTGGAAGGCTCGAGTGACTTGAGGAGCGGAGCCCTGGAAGGCTCGAGGGGCGGAGCTCTGGAAGGCTCGAGAGGCTTGAGAGGCGGAGCTCTGGAAGGCTCGAGAGGCGGAGCCCTGGAAGGCTCGAGGGGCTTGAGAGGCGGAGCCCTGGGAGGCTCGAGAGGCGAAGCTCTGGAAAGCTTGGAAGGCGGAGCTCTGGAAAGCTCGGGAGGCTCGGAAGGCGGAGCTCTAGGAAGCTCGGAAGGTGGAGCTCTGGAAAGCTCGGAGGGCGGAGCTCTGGAAAGCTCAGGAAGCTCGGAAGGCGGAGCTCTGGAAAGCTCAGGAAGCTCGGAAGGCAGAGCTCTGGAAAGCTCGGAAGGAGGAGCCCTGGGAGGCTCGAGGGGTACTGGCTCTTGGACGGTCATGGCTACTGGTGCTGGCTCTTGGACAGTCATGGCTACTGGCGCTGGCTCTTGGACGGTCATGGCTACTGGCGCTGGGACGGACAAGACCACAGGTGCTGGCTCAGGGATGGTCGAGGCTACAGGCGCTGGCTCAGGGACGGTCAAGGCTACAGGCGCTGGCTCAGGGACGGTCAAGGCTACAGGCGCTGGCTCAGGGACGGTCAAGGCTACAGGCGCTGGCTCAGGGACGGTCGAGGCTACAGGCGCTGGCTCAGGGACGGTCGAGGCTACAGGCGCTGGCTCAGGGACGGTCGAGGCTACAGGCGCTGGCTCAGGGACGGTCGAGGCTACAGGCGCTGGCTCACTGACGTCGGAGGCTACAGGCGCTAGCTCGCTGACGTCGGAGGCTACAGGTGCTGGCTCAGGGACGACCAAGGCGTCAGGCACTGGCTCACTGACTTCTGAGGCGACAGGTACTGGCTCACTGACCTCTGAGGCGACAGGCTCTGGCTGGATGACCATGGTATGCACTGGCTTGGGTTCGCTGACCGTGGCTGACGAGGGCTCTGGCTCGCTGACCGTAGCTGACGAGGGCTCTGGCTCGCAGACCGGGGTAGACGAGGGCTCTGGCTCGCAGACCGGGGCAGACGAGGGCTCTGACTCGCAGACCGTAGCTGACGAGGGCTCTGGCTCGCAGACCGGGGCAGGCGAGGGCTCTGGCTCGCTGTCCTTAGCTAGCGAGGGCTCTGGCTCGCAGACCGGGGCAGGCGAGGGCTCTGGCTCGCTGGCCGTGGCAGGCGTGGGCTCTGGCTCGCTGGCCGTGGCAGGAGTGGGCACAGGCTCGCTGACCGTGGAAGGTGTGGAGTAGCGAGCAGAAGCTTCTGCCCTCCTCCTCCTCCTTCGGGCTGACGAGGTTGAGCGCGCTGGCGCAGGAGCAGAGGAAGCTGGGCACACCGGCTCTGGAGCGGACCAAGCTGGCAGCGTGGAAGTGTTGATTCCCGTGGAGAGCACACCCGGAATTGAGAGGGGAGGTTCGTCAGCTGCGAACGTCGACAAGATTAGATCGACTTACTCCCGCCAGGTGTACCCCTCGATTCCGTGCGACTCTTGCCACCGGCGCGTAGGCAGGCTGACTCGGTACGTCGCTAGATCCATTGATCCATTGATCCATTGTTTGGTCTGTCGTTCTGTTACGAATGAGGCAGCGAGGAGACGCGGATCTAAATGCAGACTTTTATTAAAAAGGTAAACAGGCAAAACACAAAGGAAAAACCCTCGATGGGGAAACAAAAAATAAACAAGTAAACTCGGGCAGGGGAAACATTCCAGGCTTGACAACATACAACGACAGACAAGGAGAGAACAAGAAGCAGGGAGTGCTTAAATACACAGGGAGTGATGACTAAATGGGACACAGGTGACAACAATGAACAAAATGGCAGTGATGATGACAGGTGGATACTGGGAAGTGTAGTTCTTTAACAAAATGGCAGTGAGACACAGGGCAGACAACAGAGGAACGTGACACTATTATCAGGACTGTTTGTCTTGATGAGAGGGTGAGATTTCAAAGTCTGCCTTGAAAAACCAGATCTAACAAAATATTAATATAAATATGAACTAAATATGATACAATTATGCAAGTTTTATCTATTTAATTTATTTTAAATTGCCTCAGAGAAATGTCCAGGTCATATTTCACCAAACAATCAAAATATTCTTATTACCGTAATGTGCCTGGGTATTTTATTTATTTATTTTTGTGTTTTGTCATTCCCATTACTATCAACAGTGATTCTCATTATATTCTCAATGCTGTAATTCAATATTTTTTTTACTGTATCACAATAAAACAGTTATGTTTTTAAAACCAATAGAGAGTACATTACCAATTATTACCATTATGTATAAACATTTTACAATTTAAATAATATATAATGAGAATGGGACTGTTTTGCATTACAGTAATGAAAATTTTGAGCAGAGGTGCAGCTTAGTTTATGAATGAACAATATGGTTACTTTTGGCTTTGCTATCTTCATTTATTTGTGTCAACAACTGGTCTCAGAAAATGTGGTCCAGGTGATGGGGGTGATTTTCTAACCCCAATTTGGAATGCCCAATTCCCAATGTGCCCTAAGTCCTCGTGGTGACTTCGTAATGACTCGCCTCAGTCCGGGTGTCAGAGGACGAATCTGAGTTTTCTTACAGTCCAAAATAAGGCTCTTTTTATTTTTATTTATTATCATATTTATTTATTTAATGTGATTTAATATTCATATTATTTTTATTTAATCAGCATACATTAACAAATATTACAATTATCTATAAATATTTCAGAATTTAAAAAATATATAGTTTTTTTCACAAAGAAATGAGAATGGGACTCTTTTTGCATTACAGTAATAATTCAGCAGAGAAATTTTCTTAAGTGTCATGAAAATATTCTCTCAACGCAAAAACTCTTAAAGCCCAAAAATAGGCCTTATTTAGTTTGAACTAAACACCATTCCATATTTCCTCATTGTGATTTTGGCAAAATACAATCCAGACCTGTTCTTTACAGGTTTTGTGAGATTCAGCCAAATACCTGATATTTTTCCCAGACGTGTTTGTTTACAGACTTTAGTCCTCAATATAGAGCCATACATATGAGAGTAATTTTATCTTTTTTTTTTTTAATTTAGCCATGATAAATTAAACAGATACCTGTAGTGTAAAGAAACATCTCAACAACACTACCGTAAACATGAGTGGTGGTGGCGTAGTGGGCTAAAGCACAAAACTGGTAATCAGAAGGTTGCTGGTTCGGTCCCCACAGCCACCACCATTGTGTTCTCGAGCACTTAACTCCAGGTTGCTCCGGGGGGATTGTCCCTGTAATAAATGTACTGTAAGTCGCTTTGGATAAAAGCGTCTGCCAAATGCATAAATGTAAACAAACTCTACAAAATCAGTAGTGTATCAGTGATTGTGTCCCAGTGGTCTGTTTATTGTAACATACTCTGACACACTTTTTCAAGTTACATGCTGTGATGCAGGCACTGTTAAGCTGTTTTCCTTCTTTTATCACTTCAGTTAGGAAAGAAACCATGGGAAAGAGTCAGAGAGAGAGAGAGAGAGAGAGAGAGAGAGAGAGAGAGAGAGAGAGAGAGGGCGCAAACTGTGGGAATGAGATCCTGTCTGGTTGAGGTTGTTCTCCTTCAGCTTCCCTCTCTTCCTGAAAGTCCCTCCCTCTCCCCACTGTTGTTTTTCCTGGCCAGCTGTACTTACTGTTCCCACTGAAAATGTGCATGTATGTGAGTTTGAAGAGTTGCACTCCTATCCACTCACTTTCCCTTGAGCTTGCAAACACAACCACACATACACACGATCATAATGAACAGATCTGTCTGCATGGCTACTCAATGTTGGACTCTGCCAAGGGTGTTGTTAACCCTGGTTTAAGGGGCAGTCACACTACACTTCGCACTCCATTCACTCCCATTCAAATGCATCCAAATGCAGCACGGCTCATGCGAAGAAATTTCGTACTACGCTGCATACAAAAGTTCGAGCCTGGTGAACACTGAACCATGAATTCGTAAGACAAGTGGAGCAATAGGAGACTGAAACGTCACACGCTGACCACTTGGCTCAATTCATATGATACTTATGGCATTCTTTAAAAGAACCAAAGTAAGACCACTTTAAGTGGAACAAAAAGTGAACAGAATGAAAAAGGACCAGTTCTCTTTGTGCTCACACTGTCTGTGACCTTGAAAGTGGGCTCAGATCTCTTTTTGGTCCACTTGATCCGTTATGGGTTCTAAGTCCATTTTGCATTCACACGGTGTTGTTTTTTGTGGAACCAGACCCATTTTCAAAAGACAAAATTGATGATAATTATTATTAATCTTAATCGGGCCTGGGTAGCTCAGCGAGTATTGACGCTGGAGTTTTACAGAGTCACGATTTCTAATCCAGGGCGTGCTGAGTGACTCCAGCCAGGTCTCCTAAGCTACCAAATTTGCCCGGTTGCTAGGGAGGGTAGAGTCACATGGGGGAACCTCCTTGTGATCACGATTAGGGGTTCTCGCTCTCAATGGGATGCGTGACAAGTTGTGCGTGGATCGCGTAAAGTAGCATGAGACTCCACGTGCAAAGCGAGCCACGTGATAAGACGCAAGGATTGATGTCTCAGAATCCGAGGCAACTGAAACTTGTCATCTGCCACCCGGACTGAGGTGAATAACCGTGCCACCATGAGAACCTTATAAGTAGTGGGAATTGGGAAATTCCAAATTGGGAGAAAAGGGGTTAAAAAATAAATAAATAAAAAATGCAATAAAATGGGCCGTTGTTTCAACAGAATGACACTTATTGCAAATAAACTATTTGTATGGACCATACAAATTGCATTTTGCTTTTCATCATCATCCTTAGAAATATTACAGACTTCAAATTATATCTAATTTATTTACTCTTTGTATTCATTATTTATATTTCATTCAACAATTCAGAGATCTACATTTATAAGGAACTCCAACCAAAAAAAAGGAAGATTTTAGAATTATGTTCATTGGAAAACTATTTTAGTGGCCGGCCCAGACATGAATAGCTTCCCTTCACTAGTGTGATCCTGTGAAACTGTCAGGGGTCATTAGCACTTAAGTTGGTGGTGTCACCATGGTCGAGGGGACAGCTGAGGGGGTTACAAAACTATTCAGTCACACACAGAGGGCACATGCATGAAGGTCAATGGACCAGCGGGCTGAATCACTTTCTTACTGGAAAGCAAGTGACTCACTCACCCACCCCCCTTTTCACGCTTATCCAATGTCAACCCAACTGATGTAATTGCACTTTTCCTTAACAGCTTGCAAGTTTTATTCCCATTGTCAGATGGAATTTCCCCTAAGTGAATGTTTTGCATTTTTGCATCTTGTTAGGGCCTGAGCACCGGAGGTGCAGGCTGAGACAAGCTCCCATTAGTTTTTATTAGCTCCACCCAACAGGAAGTCGGCCATTTTGGTTTGTTTGTTTGTAAAATGCATGCTCTGGATTTTTAAATACTCTTCCTAGGGGATTTATGCCAAGACATTGAAGATGCTAAATTGCAAATGGATTTTTGATATATCGAACATTGTTGCCATGGCGAGGTGATACATTTATGGTGAAAAATTAGAAAAAGGAAGTGCTCATATCTTCGACATGCATTGTGTGATTTAGATCAAAATTGAGATTTATACTTGGTAATGTGGGGTACGGTCATAGTGCCACCAACTGGCAGCAGGAAGTGTGGTACTTTTTACAGACTTTAGAATAGCACTCTCATTTTTACCTGAATTGCTTCAAACTTATTTAAAATAATGTCAGGACAACGCTTATGTGAAATTGGTAAAGATTTACTTATATCTTTTATAATGTTGCCATGGCAACACATTGCATGTTATAATTCCTTTCTTTATATACTAGGTGTGTTTTGAGGCACTTGGAATGCTTAAATTTACATGACATTTGGCACACACATCAGAGTTGTTAACCATTAGGACTGGGCAAAAGTTCACATGGGGGTGTCGTGGGGTTCTCTGTTTTGCCTTAAAATATGCATTTTGGGGATTCTCTATAGAAAACCAATTACAAAGATATTATCTGACATATTGTTTAATGTATTGCAGAGTTTGGTCATATATTTTTGAAACAAAGATAAGTGATATTGTGGTGGCCTGTAACTAACAACTATGATTATATCAATTTGTTGAGTTGGCAGATTATACACTTTTTGTTACAAAATATTGTTATCATTATTAGTTCTACAGTATATGCCAACATCACCATGTTTTTGGTGTCGAATTGAGTTTAACAGAGGGTTGTCTGTACTGTTAGCAAAACAATGTGGAGCACTGTGAAAGTGGTAGCCTTCAATGCAAGTGGATTCACTTGATATGTTTGCAGGCAGCTATGTCTCTGTTACAGCTATACAGCTATAATTATAGGATTGGATTGAAATTAAATCTAGCAAATGGCAGTGTAAACCCTGAACATTCATTAGGAAAATTGAAAAAGATTGGTTGGTGTTATGTGGTGAAATATTATAAAGTTTAAACTGTGGCATTGTGTCGATACAGTCTTGGATGTTGTTTTTGCAATAATTTGCTTTATCAGCAAAATCGTAAATGATCAACCCACTTAAAGTCTTGACTCGACTTAAAGCAACATATGCCTGTCCAGCTGCAAAAAACTTTTTTTTAGTGATGTGACTGCTTCATTGACAGTAAATCCTTGCACTTTGTGTACAGTGCAAGCACATGCAGGGCTCCAGACTAAAAATTACTTAGGAGCCATTGGCACCTAAACTGAAACTTTAATGAGCCAAATGGTTGTTTTTAGTTGCCAAATCACATAATTTCTCGATTTAGATTGCTGTTCAGACACAAGATAGACAGCCAAAGAAAAGGAAGACCCATTAATCAAAGGTTTAATAAACAGTAGTTGAGAGGATAAGTTTGCATTCCCTTTTGTCTCATGAAGGAAAAAAAGTGGACAATAAGGGACTTTTCATTATCAAGAAGCCACAAATAAACATGGAACTCTTATTTTGAAATGTCTGCACTCCCAGTTGTGAGCTCATAGCTGATTTGCAGAGAAAGTGAATCTGATTCAAACTGCTAACCCGAGTTCCTGAGTTCAAACCCTCTGTTCTTTTCGGGTGATTCATTGAAAAGATCCGGTTTAAAATAATTATTTGGTCACGGCTCTCTGGGTTTGTTGTTGCGTGCGGTGCAGCAAGCTTACAGAACGGGTGAAAAGTGAGACACACTGGCACTCTATAGATGTACTCAATAACTCACAAGATGATATTTGACGAAACTGCATATGAGCGCACACAACACGGCTGTCGCCAGTGGTGACTAGAATTTAAAAGATTGCCGCAATCAATTATTTTTGGGCGCATTTGCGACTGTTTTAGTCGCAGTCTGGAGCACTGAGTCATGCCAACTTTAATGGGAACTGCTAACACAACCTACCTTTGCTGTTAACTTGCTTTTCTTCTAAAGTAATTAGAGTGGAATTCATGATATTTCTAAGTGGTGGTGTACGCTTTCAAGTGGTATTCCCAACTTTATCATCACCAAACTGAACAAATACTGCATTCACAATTGTGTTGTTTGTATTAAGGGCCATGTCTGTTACAGTACAACAGACACCATTTACAAGCCCATCAGCGACGTCAATATTCTTAATTAACATGACTCGCACACCTTTACGTAACTGAAAAGTTTCCGGTAAACAGGAATTAAATACTTTGGAAAAGTGGCCCTTTAAAAGTTGCATTTATTCAGTTTGTTGATTTTTCTAAAAATCCTGAGCATCTATACAAATATGGTCTGAGCAATATGCAGTTATCTGTTTGATGTTATGCTCTTCCACTTGCGTATTTGTTGGGAAAATGTGTAAAGTAGAAGAGGTTTGCCCAGTTTCCCAACTTTTGAGCATATTTAAGTCATTGATAGTGTAGAGTCTTTTTGTCTAACAATGATTGTTAATTCTGATTGTGCAAACGTGCTGTTCCACAAACCCAATGGAGTATTTTGCAAATACAATGGTTTTCCTCTCACAGGTGGCAATTGGAAAAAAATCTCCCACAGCCATTATACTAACTTTACCAAATGGAGAGTAGTCACCTGTCTGCTTTATTTGTCTAAAACTACCATGGACATAGGCTAGTAGGCTGTGGTTTACCATAGAAATGTAATTTGATCAGTATACAGTATGTAAGTAATGTAAATACCACACGCATTGTATACTTTTTCTTCTCCTAAAGGTGTGTAAGGCAATTTTAGTCCCGATTTAAAATGTACTATGCATGGTCTTGGCACCCAAGATGAAAGCAGCAATTCCTTAATGCAAGCAAATCTTGTTTTAAGGATTTTTAGATATTTTAAGATATTAAAATATGTTAAACAGTATTTTCAACATTCTCCGATAAAAATTTTTCTTATGCAGTATAGCTCCTAAACTAAATGTAAGGAATTTTAGATATTTATATTGGAAAATGAAGCAAAAAAGACAAATCAAAAACCTTTTTTTTTTTGCATTGCATAATGGGCTAAGATTACACTCTCTCACATTTTTGTGACATTTAAGTTTATTAAATGTTCTTAGTCTTTACTTCCAGTGATGGGGAGGGCCAGACAGAGGCTACAAAGAGTCCAAATTGAATTAAATTCCACGTGCAGATTATGGTGCAACCAAAATACTTATAAACAGGGAGGTGAAAAAAAGATTTGATAAATAGTTTGGAACTTTTTACTTTAAAGGCTAAAATACACCGGGGACTCTTACTTTAAAATGTTTGCACTTCCACGTTTCTAGCAGCTCATTCAAACAGATAAGGGAATTAAAATGTGCACTCCTACAATAATCTATAGCATATTAAAATATAAACAAATAAAAGTAAACAGTCATATTTCATCAACACTATATTATCATAATCAACAGTTGATCTTCAGTGATAATTTGTCATAAATTTCTGACATGGCCTAATGATTGTGAACTGCTCTGCAACAGCTGGAAACACTCACAAGCCCCCGCATGCTTAGAGAACGTACAACAGTGCCGTGTTTTCACTCTGAAGGATGCAGCACATGCATTCATTTATTTAAATCATATTCTTTTGAAGTTTGATAATCACATTAGGTCATATCACGATTCCTGTCTTTCCACCTCCAAATTTAAGACTGTTTAAATAATAATTAAGACTTTTGTTGAATCATTTAATATATTTAAGACTTTTTATGACCTTAAATTTTGGAAAACTGAATTTAAGACATTTTAAGGATCCGCGTGAACCCTGACCAATCAGAGAATCATGACTGACAAAGCGCACCAAAAGAGCTCTGCAACCACAACACACTCACATCACGGCCTGTGAATGATGCAATCGAGTAGGTCTCTTTAAACCTTTTACTGTATATATATTCAGATTTACAGGCACATATATATATATATGTGCGCGTAAATCTGAATATGTTGAAATAAATTTTAAATGTGTTTTTTTCTATAACTTACAATCAACAGGATTTTCTATTGCAAAAATGTGTCGTTTGCAATGCTTCATGGGATTGTAGTTCATTCTATTATTAAAGATGTTAAGTACACAGCCTTGTACATTTGTCTTTTTGTCCAACTTCTAAATACTTTTTTGCTTTAAATTAAAGTTTGTAAAGCTGTGATTCACCTTGGATCTGGTTCATGGCTTAGAACTCGTTTATAAATGATTTTATGAAATCCCTTTGGAAACAAACGAATGGGAAATATACTTCTGGAACCAAGGCAGTTAAAAAAGTGAGCGGACAATGTTGCGCTTCGTTGGGTAGAATGTATGACTTGGTCCCTATTCAATTTGATTGTATGGAAAAAGAGCAGCATTAAAATTCTTCAACATTTCTCCTCTTGTATTCCAGCAGGAGAAAGAAAGTTAGATGGGTTTGGAAGGACATGATAGTGAGGAATTAACTTAAGAATTTTAGTTTTTAGGAGAACTAGCCTTTAAACCTTATTCCTATTAAATATTCAGTTATTCTTGCAGACACTGCAGTATATTATTGTTATTTTAAATAAAGCAGAAGCATGTAGCTGCCTAATCTATGAAGAAAACTTGATATTCTGTTTGAAAAGTTTACAACATTGCGGTTGCATCTTTTGCAGAGAGAGAAATAGCAAAGGAAACTTTCTGTGAAGTGCGAGCTGATGTAGGCTCAGTTATGTAACTCCAATGAAACATCATCACCAGCTAGTTTAGAAATACAAAACACTGGAGTCCCCAAAGTGTTCCGCTCTGTTGGCTGAGTCTTTGTGAGTGTTAGATGAAGATGTATGTTTACCACATGCAATAACGCAGCTCTTCTGTTGTTGAAGTACTGCAGGGGCCAGTGGGTTTGAGGGCTTCAGTACCGTGGGTGGAATCCAACACAGGCTTCATATTTAAGCACCGATCTCAAGTCTCACCGCATCCAGTTACCTGTCATCGGTGTGGGTGAAACACATCATTCAGTAAAGGCCTCACAGGGGTGAATTATTCTTACAGACGCTTTATGGAGTGGAGCTGGAGAGGTTTGGGCTCAAAATGAAATTCACCAACTGACAAAATGAGATGCAAACCTCTGCATTTATGTGATTAAACGTTTATATAAAACAAAACTCCCACTTGGAATGGCTATATTGACCACACCAACAGACAAAAAAAAATATGCTGTTCTAGAAGTGAAAAGGCTTTGTTTACCTTGGGAATACTGGATATTTGTATTCGCCTGAGCTCTGTATTTCACTTTAGGCTATATTATGATACGAATGTTATAATATTAAAGCATATAAACCTATATTTGACCAAATATATAAACTCGCTGAATTAAAATGATAGGATAGTGATGTATTTTTCGAAGCATCTGATGGAAGTAGTCTTGGCAAACTTAAACATTTGAAAACACCCACTTTTGTTTACTGATTTTTGCCAGCGAGCGTCTCGGGAGTTGAATGACGTCGAACTGGCCAATAAGATCACTCAGAAAATTCAATTTCTTGGCTCTTGTCTCTGATTGGCCAGTCTTTCCTTGTGGGCGAGAACGCATTTTCCGGTTTTCCTTTAATGCTCTCGGTGTTGAAGGAATTCGATAGTTGTGTCTCATATTCACTATATGGATTATTACAGAAACAATGGAGACGATCGATCATTACAAAGTATCAGTTATCGCTACGTTAACACTTTGATAACTTATGTGACACAGTAAATTAAAGAAAAGAAGACTATCAGGGACGCTTCATTGTAAGCCACTTGATCTGGGGTGTGCACGCGACGCGATTTGGAGGCTTTTTGTTGAACTTCTTTGGATATCTCAGCCGTTTACTTTAGTTTCATTTTGTCATTTTATTTGTGTGGTAAGTTTACTACGTTCTGCACATCACAGCCTTTTAAATAACTTTTAATGTGACTGTATCAAGCTGCCATTCGTACTTAAAAAGCCTTGTAATGTATAGCCACATAATGCGTCTAGTCGTGCAATCAAGCAATATAGCTCTTGTTCTAAACTTGCAAATATTATTCGCTTAAAACATTTACTTGGCGGTATTTACTTTAATACTACTACTTTAATTCAGTAGTACCCCAATAATAATATTGCTGGTGCCAGAAGTGTTTAAAATCTGGCTGTTCAAACATGTTTTCCTTTCACTTGTGTTTCTCATGCATGTTGTGTATGAATGATTGCTCTTAGTCAATCTGTGATTTTCAGTCTGGTCTGATGAGTCAGTGGTAGTTAAGGATAGGTTTCGAGCAATCACACTGACTGCACGAGCTCCTTCCTCCTGCTTTGATGATCCTACGAATTTTTTTAAGAATGTCTGTACGGTCTATTTAATAAAATGAGACACCCTTCTTTAGCTCTTCCCTGTTGAAAATGGTTAGTTCTTAAAACATTGCTATTACGTTGTTTAATAGACTCTAGGGATCTAGGGAAGTGTCACCTTTTAATGATTGATGAATAAAGAAGAGAAGAGCGAGACTTGTTCGACAGGAATCGCGCGAACTCGGCTAGTCAGTGCGATGAAAACATCTTTGTCAATCAAATGTTGCTGTTTTTGGACCGTTTGGAATTTGAATGTTTCGAATGGTGATTTGAACTTGAAAGGAACAATAGCTTACGACGCCACAAACATGTCGGCTTTATTTTGATTACGTAAATTGTATTGTTTTATGCTACATAGAATAGAACATGTGTCATTCAGTGCGAAATGTTGAACTCGGTAAAGGAGATCAGTGGTTCAAGAATAGACTCGTGCCAATAAACCTATGTTCACACACATGGCTCTTCCTTAATCCAATAATAGTGCTAGAGTTGAATGTGTAGCCTATGTAGTATGCAGGTGCTTTAGAGAAGGTGGAAGACTTGCAGGGTTGTAAATGAACTATATTTGACAATTTTACTTGCCATTTATTATTCAAATGTATAAAATGACTCCCTGTACCTATATGCAATAGACCTTAATGAGTAGCGCCATATTTAATTTTTGACAAAAATGAAAACGAGGCTGTGAGTAAAAGACCAACAGTATCTTCAGTGGTGCTGTTTATTAAACCTCTGGTCTTTAGTGACTTCCTATACCTCATCCATTTTTACACACCTCTTTAGTATTCCTCAACCTTTAGCTTATGAATAGTATTACAAAACATAGAGGCAAAATTGCTAAACAAAAATATATCTATTTTTATTTTTTTTATAAAGGTTTAATTACCAAAAGTGTACATAAAAGTGTATGTCTGTAATAGTGTCACTTTTTTGCACTTTCATAAATCATATATTTTGTGTTTAATTCTGTGTGAGTTTACTATTACAGGATATATAGTTCATTGTTTATTACAAGACAAATGAGTACTATATTCATACAAATTACTATTTTATCACATTGATTTTCTTTGAGACATGAATTATCAGTATCTCACATGAGTTTACTCACAAATTGTATGTGCATTTCTTACCAGTGTCCAAAATGAACATTTTAGCCCACCAGCCAAAGTGGCTGGTAGATGAAAAAATGTACTAGCCAGTCAGATTTCTTACCAGCCTTTTTGTTAATTTATTTATTTGCATTTTACAAGTGGATTTTACAGACATTTGAGACTAATAAGCAACACTGCATGCATGTTTAAAAGTATTCACCAGATAGTCCATTTAGAATGCGGGCAGCACTGTGGCTTTTAAAGGATTTTATGAAATCCCTTTGGAAACAAACGAATGGGAAAAATACTTCCAGAAAAAGTCTGCATGTTGCATTTTCTCCCTGTGTTCACGTGGGTTTCCTCCGCGTGCTCCGGTTTCCCCCACAAGCCCAAAAACATGCAGGTTAAGTGAATTGGAGACTCTAAATTATCCGTAGGTTTGAGTGAGAGTCCTCCAACCACTAGAGGTTGCGTCAGGAAGGGTATCTGGCGTAAAACCTGTGCCAAGTCAAATGGGCAAATCACGGATGGTCCGCGACCCCTAACAGGAGCAGCCGAAAGAAGATTAGAATAATCCATTTAGTTCCATTTAGAATAATTGTTCAGATTATTCACTTATTACAAACTAATTTGGATTTTAAAGTACATGTTGTCATATGAATGACCAGTAAGTAACTCCCATGAGCCTAAAGTACACAAAACAGTAGCAATTCTTGGTTTACTTGGAATGAGTCAATTAATTCAGTCAGTGCCAACGGACAAGTCTTTTCACTCACTAAAAAGAGCTGGTTTAAAGAGTCGTGCGTTTGGGGATCGAACAACAGTTGTTGATTCACTCAAAAGAACCAGACCATCGGTCTACTAGTTGTGCTATATGTCTTGTCTCGTGCTGTAGATTCAGTAGTGTTACTGTGGTGCTTAATAATACAGGACACACTGTATTTTAGGCCAGATTTCTGTCTGCATCAGTCATGAAAATCCTTCAGTTTTTATTATAATGCAATCATTACCAGAGAATTTGTATGTGTGGTTGTGGGTAATTAAAACTTACTTGCACATCGACTTTGTCTTCCCTTCATCCCGATGGCATGAACGCTTCTGTACGTTTCTTTCATCTTGCATCAAGATGTACTGCTAATGGTACGTGCCCACTGGTATTTTCTACTATTAGCTTTCATTACACAAGCAATGATTATATCATCTTAAATATGGGCGAAATGAGAAAAATGCCAACTTCATTTTCAAATGCCCATTGTATTCAAACAGTGTTGATTTATTGACGTTTGCTAACCAAGCTAC
This sequence comes from Xyrauchen texanus, assembly GCF_025860055.1. Lineage (NCBI taxonomy): Eukaryota > Metazoa > Chordata > Actinopteri > Cypriniformes > Catostomidae > Xyrauchen > Xyrauchen texanus. Next base: position 10,434,785 of record NC_068318.1, on the reverse strand, counting down.
AGAATTGCCACAAAGAATGCATGCAATCGTCATTTGAAGGATTAAAAGCACCGAGTCCACCTTCGCTCAACGCGCCAGTGGACATAGCATTTGAGAGTGATGAGCAGTAGCACTACTAGCCATTCTATGAAAACACCTGTGTGTTACAGACTGTACTGTAGGCCTACAGAGCCCCCTTGAGGACAAAACTAGAATGTGTTTACATTTATTTTACAAGCTAACATAGAATGATAGAATGCAAACGCTGCGAAATTCACCAGCCAAACACAAAATGTGCCCACATTTGGCACTTGGCTGGTGTTAATTTTAGACCCTGCTTCATTCTCAAGATGGTGCTGTTGTTTCTGTGATTGTCAAATGTAAATCAATTTAAAGTAAACTAGAGCAAGTTCAACACATGAACAGTGTGATTTGGCTATTGTCATTTGTATATACTACTGAAATTATGCAAGCTGTGCATCTGATTACACTCAAAGTGCTCGAGAAAATATACGTGTCTCTTGTGTTACATGTAGCTCAATATGTGTTTGACAGCCAGTTGCATCTCATGAAATTACAGTGTGGAAGTAACGAATACTGTTCTATATTTGTTTCAACATCTCTTTGATAAATGAAAAATAAAACTCAAATCAAAATACCTCTTAAAATATTAAATTCTATTACTTTCTAATTGTCTAGACTCAATATGGGCATTTGTAGATCCTTATGTGTTAGATATGCATGCGGGGTCACTAAAGACCCAAGGTATGTTATGGTGTGTGGCAAAACACCCATACATTTAAGGGGTTAAATTATCGTTTATAGTTCAGCTGACGAAACACTGACTGAAAAAACATCTTTCCAACAATTTACAGTAGACGAATAACTCCAGAAATCACAAGTTGTGAAAATTAGCAGTGATCTAGGAGATTTATTCAGTTTTATACAGTATATACTATTGAAGAGGCTTTACTTTTGTCCCTCACAGTCTCATTTTCATTCCAGTTAAAAGGTGCATATGGCTTGCTACCCTGAAAAAGGTCAATTGAAGAATCAAGCTAAGAGGAAGTGAACCAAAAAAAATAACCGTTCTTTTTGCATTCACACTGTCCCTATACATGACAATTGACTTTTTGGTCCACTTCAGTGGTCTACTTATGTTGTTCTTTGAAGGTTTAGTTTTTGCTGCCCCTAAAGTTGTTGTGTTGAGTTTCTTGTCCTACTTTATTAAAATACTAGAAATAAATAACAAAAAATTTTTTTTTTATGTGTTTCTTGGAAATATCAATACACATTCAAAGCAATGTCATTTCATGTTTAATGTCAATCCAAAGTTCTAACCAGTTACTCATCACATTGGCAAGTATATTTCCTACTAAACAATTTGCTAAAATTAACTGCATTCGGCTGGCAATACGTGTTAATTTTACTTTCGTTTACTGACTGACTGATTTCCATCCATAGGACGAACATGCCACAGACAACTCCATATTCACGCCAATTCAGTCCTAGCACTTACAGCAGCCATTGTCACTGGCAGCCAGTGGAGGAAAACTATGGAGGGTTGCACTACCGTGATAACAAGCTTGTGTCTGGATCTCTGGAAGCCTTGATACAGCATTTAGTACCTACTGTGGACTATTATCCTGATGTAAATATATAGCCTTTCTGATTTTTTAGAATCTTATCTTATACAGTACATCTGGAAAGTATTCACAGCTCTTCACTTTTTCCATATTTTGTTATGTTACAGCCTTATTCCACAATTTATTCAGTTCATTATTTCCCTCAAAATTCTACAAACAATATCCTATAATGACAACGTGAAAGAGGTTTGTTTGAAATCTTTGCAAATTTATTACAAATAAAATAAAAAAAATCACATGTACATAAGTATTCACAGCCTTTGCTCAATACTTTTGTTGAAGCACCTTTGGCACCAATTACAGCCTCAAGTCTTTTTGAGTATGTTGCTACAAGCTTGGCACACCTATTTTTGGGCAGTTTCTCCCATTTTTCTTTGCAGGACCTCTCAAGCTCCATCTGGTTGGATGGGGAGTGTCAGTGCACAGCCATTTTCAGATCTCTCTAGAGATGTTCAATTGGGTGCAAGTCTGGGCTCTGGCTGGGCCACTCAAGGACATTCACAGAGTTGTCTCGTAGCCACTCCTTTGTTATCTTGGCTGTGTGCTTGGGGTCGCTGTCCTGTTGGAAGATGAACCTTCGCCCCAGTCTGAGGTCCAGACCACTATGGAGCAGGTTTTCATCAAGGATGTCTCTGTACATTGCTGCATTCATCTTTCCCTCGATCCTGATTAGTCTCCCAGTCCAGCCGCTGAACAACATCCCCACAGAATGCTGCTGCCACCACCATGCTTCACTGTAGGGAGGGTATTGGCCAGGTGATGAGCAGTGCCTGGTTTCCTCCAGATATGACACTTGCCATTCAGGCTGAAGAGTTCAATCTTTGTTTCATCAGACCAGAGAATTTTGTTTCTCATGGTCAGAGTCCTTCAGGTGCCTTTTGGCAATCTCCAGGCGGGCTGTCATGTGCCATTTACTGAGAAGTGTTCCGTCTTGCCACTCTACCATTCAGGCCTGATTGGTGGAGTGCTGCAGAGAAACGCTGGAGCTCTGTCAGAGTGACCATCAGGTTCTTGGTCACCTCCCTGACTAAGGCGCTTCTCCCCTGATCCCTCAGTTTGGCCTGGCGGCCAGCACTAGGAAGAGTCCTGGTGGTTCAAACTTCCATTTACGGCTGATGGAGGCCACTGTGCTCATTGGGACCTTCAATGCTGCAGAAAGTTTTCGGTACCCTTCCCCAGATCTGTGCCTTGATACAATCCTGTCTCGGAGGTCTACAGACAATTCCTTGGACTTCATGGCTTGGTTTGTGCTCTGACATGCACTGTTAACTGTGGGAACTTATATAGACAGGTCTGTGACTCCAATCACAGTATGAACCTGAGCTCAATTTTGAGTGTCATGGCAAAGGCTGTGAAAAAAATATTATTTTTTTATAAATTTGCAAAGATTTCAAACAAACTTCTTTCACGTTGCCATTATGGGGTATTGTTTGTAGAATTGAGGAAAATAATGAATTTGATCCATTTTGGAATAAGGCTGTAACATAATTTTTTTTGGGAAAAAGTGAAGCGCTGTGAATACATTCCAGATGCACTGTAACACATATTGCAATTGGTGGCAAATGCCAAAAGTTGATTGACATTTGAAACATTGTCTATTTTCAGAGATCTTATATTTTCACCTTTCTGCTGAGCTCTCGTCTGTTCCTGCATCCATTTGAACTCATGTCCCGTGTTTGCTACCTGTGTGTGGACCACCATAGGGTTGGCGACCCACAGACAGACAAGGTACACGCTGTAGCATTGGTGTGGGTGACCTGATTTCAGTTAACTGCATGCTTTACTTATTAAAGATACTTGTATAGATAATTTGATCATTTTTGTTTTCATTTGGAACTTGATAGACGCAAACCAAAAGTTACAATTATTCATATCCAATGACAAGTCTGTCATTGGTACAAAATCAGCTTCACATTTTGTAACATTTGAGATAAAAACAAAACATAATACAATAATAGATTCTAAATGTGATTGGAGCCACATTTGAAGCCATTGTGAAATTTTCACACATGTGATTATTGAATTTTATATTGATGCTATTAATTACAGCCCTACTGTAAAACGCACACTTGTACTGGTGTACCTTAAAATTATGATTACTTGACCTGCCCTTGATTAAGTCACTCCCTGTATGACATTGGACTTCAGCAAATTATATACTCATGACTAATCTTAGTGTAAATGATTCACAAGTACATGCTTAAAGTGTTAAATTGTCCTGCATTTACTCAACAGAAAAGAATACGGGAAATTGCACCGAAAATCGTGCAGCTGCTCACAGAATGGACAGAGACTTTTCCGTACGACTTCAGGGATGAACGCATGATGCGCAGCCTGAAAGAGATGACCCATCGCCTTGCCTTTGGAGATGAGGTAAGCAAACTTTTGTTCTAAACTGATAGACCTAAATAGATGATGTCATCCATATGATCTAGCTGAAACATTATGATTGCAATATTGCATCATGTTAAAATCTTAATAAAATGTCTTGAATAAAATTTCGCTGTTTAGAATCTTGACTAATAAATTAATAAGTTTGACTGAATTCTAAACAGCCTATATGAATTATTTACTATACTGACTATGTGTTGCTACAGTAGCTCTGATCCAACACATAGTGTGCTGCCTGCCATTGCAGCATGTTTGACAGAACACTCTTTTTTTGCAATTTCACCACTCATTATTTTTGGCAAAGGTTTGCTGCAGGTTCTCCACTACCGGAGCCAAATCACAAGCTCATTTACATGTGAAAATAATGAGTGGGAAATTTGCGCCAAGTTTGTCAGAGCTTTCAATTTCTTGTAAGCGTACTGTCTACATAGGCGGCAACCTAATGATCATGGATACTCATAAGTGACCGACCACGCAAAAGCACTCTGCTTGGGTAACTCAACTCACCAATGATTCGACAGTGTTTGACATTAGCAAGTTGCTAAGCTAACGGTGTGCTCTTTAATAAGCCGTATGCTACCTTCAAGTGCACCCGGGGAGCTCCTACAACCGGAGCTTCCCATTCGGGTTTGTATTCAGTTGTAAACAAAATTCAATAGAAGTCAATAAAAAATGAAACGAGTTAGTTTTTCTGTTGTACCAATATATAAGCATTAATGAATACACCTGCATCTCTGGTCCTTTGATTTAATGTATGAGATCTAACAAGTTATTATTTATTGTGCTGAAAAACCTTGAAAGTTGAGTCAATTGTTGAAGTTTGCCAATAACTCGTGTTTGTAAAGGGTGCTTTCCATCATCTTACCGATCGATTCGCCTCTTTCAACGTAAAAACAAGGCAACTCGGGGGGGCGGCTGGGTAGCTCAGCAGGTAAAGTAAAACCACCCCTGAAGTCACGAGTTCGAATCCAGGGCCTGCTGAGTGACTAGCCAGGTCTCCTAAGCAACCAAATTGTCCCGGTTGTCACAGAGTCGTGGTTGCTATAATGTGGTTGTGTGTGTGTGTGTGTGTGTGTGTGTGTGTGTGTGTGTGTGTGTGTGTGTGTGTGTGTGTGTGTGTGTGTGTGTGTGTGTGTGTGTGTGTGTGTGTGTGTGTGTGTGTGTGTGTGTGTGTGTGTGTGTGTGTGTGTGTGTGTGTGTGTGTGGTGTGTGTGTGTGTGTGTGTGGATGCCACGGAGAATAGCATGATGCCTCCACACCCGCTATGTCTCCGCAGTAACTTGCTCAACAGTCACTACACCACCACAAGGACTTGGGCATTCCAAATTGGGGAGAAAAGTGAGCGGGGAAAAACTAGGCAACTCTGGTATCATCTAGACTTCTGAGTTTCCCACTTGTAAATAACACTACGCTTGGTCATTCATGTGCTCCGAACTCATAATTACTATATTTCCAACTCAACAAGGCCGCATTAATGGCAATTGATTCAACAGTATGATGTTAGCATGTTGCTAAGCTAACAGTGTGCTACTTTTAATAAGCTTTAATAGCACACAAATGTTGAGTAAAATGTGTCTTTTTATTCACAGTGAACAATCTTTTTATTGATACTTTCACTACTGAATGAAATCAGTAATGTTCTTTGTACAAAAAAAAAAAAAAACTCGCAGTTTGTTTAAGGATTGCCTTCTCTATGAAGGACACATGCAATATAAGTTGGCCAAATTGTGGTTTCTTAGGAGTCAGCATAAGTATGTTGTTTTTTTTTTTACCCAATGGAAAAGCCGACGTGTCAGGAGTGCACGTTATGCCTTAATATGCTGCCTCTGTAGACAGCTCACTAGGTTTCATAACAGAGCAAATATATCAGTATACAAGATAAAGGTTTGGAGCCAAATGGCCATTAATGCATGAGATTTGCATGTGTTTTTGGCCCTCCATGATGTAATATCAACAACACTGCTTATGATAACCATACATTTTCCAAATGTAATTTTTGGCTACAAACATGAATGGCAATGCTTTTAAATATTAAAATGCTGACATTGGAAATGGTTCTGTTGTTTTTGTATAGCTCTCACGGAGAGCCATGCAGAGACTCATTCAGCGCCTCTTACGAAAACTGACCACCCTCGGACAGTACGAAGAGTCACTGGCGACATCTAGTGCCGCCGCTGCCTTGGAGAGGCCAGTTGCCTTAAAGTCCAAGCAGCAGTTAGTGCGCAGAGATGAGTGTGTTCTGAATCTGTGCGATGACCCTTTCGTCTTTGCCCAGCAACTCACACATATTGAGATGGTGAGTACCAACACACCTCCATTGTTGCATTGTTGGGTCCATTGTTGCTTTAAGGAAAATTACAATTCTGTCATTTACTCACCCACATGCTGCTCCAAATCCATTTGAATACTCATTGGAAACCTTGCTCTCTCTTTTCTAGGAGAGACTTGGTTATATTGGCCCTGATGAATTTGTTCGAACATTTACACAGAAGAGGCCCTCGGACAACCATAAGGTAAGCAACAGCTGTAATCAAAGATTACTTAAGACACTGGTTAATAGATTGTGGCTGACTTTGTTAAATGGTTTCAAATTACTCTAAATTATATCAAACCACATGGCACAGTTTTAAGGGTGTGCATTAATTGCAAACTTTATTTCAAAGGATTGACAAGCAAACCAATGTTTTTCAGAGTTTCTTCAGCAAAAGGAAAGTGAGTAACCTTGAGGCTTATGTTGAATGGTTCAACAGACTGTGTTACCTGGTAGCCACAGAAATTTGCATGGTGAGAACAATATACATAGTGATCCTTGTAACTGTTACAATCATACCAGTGAATACCAACGTTTTCTTAGTAGTTGTACAGTGATTTGTTATCATTGACCCTATGCTGCCCTCTGCTGGTGTCTCCATTACAGCCTGTGAAGAAGAAACACAGAGCAAGAGTGTTGGAGTTCTTCATAGATGTAGCACAAGAATGTTTCAACATCGGTAACTTCAACTCCCTGATGGCCATTATTAGTGAGTACTGTTGAACGATAATGTTATGTCCTATTAATCAAATATTATTATTTTTTTTTTTTTACCAAATACTACAGGTTAAAATGTCCCAAAATTTTTATTGTATTATTTTCTCACCCTCGTGTAGTTCTAAACCTGTATGCCATTCATTTGTGAAACTCAAGATGATCAATTCGTGAAAGAATATTTTTCTTTTTTGTCAGATCTTTTCAGTGGATTGGCTGGTCCAGTTCACAAAACCATGTGTTCACGAATCAGACAATTGTACTTGAATGTGAGCTAGGACAGATGTTAAGATTTTCAGTGAATAACAACTAAAAAAAATTTACTGTGACTGGTTTTAAATGTAATATTCTTTCTTATTTATTTTTCTTTTTTTTGCTCTGCAGCTGGGATGAATATGAACCCTGTATCCAGACTGAAGAAAACCTGGAACAAAGTCAACATGGACAAGTTTGACATTTTGGTGGTAAGTAGGCTTCAGGGTTTCCATGCATCCTGGAAAACATGGAATTTTGCCATGGAGTTTTCCAGTAATGGAAAAGTCATGGAAAATTAGAAAAATAACAATGTTCTGGAAAATCATTATTTATAAAATATTTTCATATAATAGAATGGTTTGATTATGTTGATAACAAGGTTTTTGTACAATGTACAAAACCATGGTAACAAACGGGACTCTGGATAGGAGTCAAATACACATTTGTGTAGTTTTGTCACTCCAACGAAAAGTATTGATATACAAAATAGGATTTTTTTCATAGCAACATTGCTGTTGTGTTGACCACAAAAACATTTGAGTTATAAACTTTAGACGATGATGACGGGCAGACCACTGAATGTTTTTAAATGCATTCACACCCTGAGTTGGAAGCATGGTGATTCGGCCTTCACACCTCAGGATGTGAATTAATTTTCAATAATTTAACTATCGGAGTCTGCTTTTAGCTCGGTTACCACATGTAGTCATAAAAATACATTAGCTATAAAACACAGAATGTTATGGAATATGACATATTTGGACAAAAACTAATGATTGAATGCACAATCAAATTTAAATTGCGATTATGTCCTAGTGTGATGATTAAACTGAAAAGCCTGTGATTTATTTGAATAAATATATAATCTGTAAATGATGCACGCTTCAAAACGAATGTGTGATGCCGCTCATACACTGAAAACACCTCATGATCTTGTGTGTGTTTGAGATTTACAGAAAGTAAAAAACTCTGAAGTGTGCAGCACATACAGACTATGTATTTATTGAATTAAATCACAGCTTTATACGGGTTAATAATCACACTGGGACGTATAGCAAACTGCTTATCTGGAGGTGAGAAACTACTATCAAAAGCACAAAGAAACAGCTAAATAAATGCTCGATTTAAATGGACACATGTGATTTTGCAAAAATATTACACTTGTTTGGCACATAAAACATCCTGGAAAATTGTGCCTGAAACTGCCATGAGGAAGAGAGAGATGCTACATTTTATTTACAGAGATACTGTGTGTTTAAAGGTGCACTGCTACATTTTTAAACGAAATAAATTAATTGTATATATGTGAATATGCTTGAAAAATAACACGCATGAGATGAAAACTCGTCATATCAGCCTAAAAAGCTGCTTTATTCTACATGTGGTGCAGGACACACATTCATGAGTGCCACCAGGTTGAGATCACATGACCAGCCGAATATTACTCCATCTCAATAATCCCTTGTAACTGGAAGCGTTCACTTACAGAATGTATTAATCATGGCTGACTGCAAAAAGCGCATTTTTCCGATGTCAACTGTAACTGGGCTAGATGTCAGCGCAACATCAACACAAATATTACTGAGTGCACCATTAAAGTGAAGGCACATGTAATTGCACAATTAATGTTGCTATTTGTTTTGGTACTTTAGCACCAAATGGACCCATCCAGCAATTTCTATAACTACCGAACTGCACTGCGTGGAGCCACTCAGAGGTCTAGTACAGCACATACAAGCCAAGAAATGGTAATTTTGTGTTCACATTTTAAAAATAAAAATGTTACAATTTTGTATAAAATAAGTTCTCCCACTTCCTCTCTTATTTTTCAGATTGTTATCCCATTCTTCAGCCTGTTCATTAAAGACATCTACTTCCTGAATGAAGGATGTGTGAATAGATTGCCTAATGGCCACATCAATTTTGAGGTAAGTGTTTTTTTTTATATATATATATATAATACTGTACAATATTGTTGTTTGTGGTAGCCACAAACATTTTGGCTGCTTTTTGTTAGTAATTTTAACTTGCTACTCCTTCAAAAGTATTGCTTGACTGTAGTTAAACTACTTCACTCAAATGCTAGTTTGTTGCTTGGCAAGCAACAGCATTAAAGTATTGCATTAATAATCAAATTTTTCTTTTCTTTGGTTGCAGAAATTTTGGGAGCTGGCCAAGCAAGTGAATGAGTTTCTGTCCTGGCGGCAGGTGATTTGTCCTTTTGAGAGAGACAGAAATACACTGCAGTATCTCATCAGTGCACAGATATACAGTGAGGACGGTGAGCGCTTTCCTCTTTTTTTTATATATATATATTTTTATTATTGTTTTATGGAGTGATGGCTCTATAATGCTTAACGTAGACACTGATGGGTAACAAACACATCTAAGCAAAGTTCTGCTGAATGAAATTCCTTTCTACTGTATATTGCAGAGCTTCAGCTGGCTTCATATGAGAGTGAAGGCCCTGAAAACAACCTGGAGAGAGACACCCGCCGTTTGCTCAGGTGTGAACGGTTTCCTAAAGCAGTTTTGTGTTTAAGACTTTCAGTCCATTTTTTTTATTTATTTGAAAGTTTAACTGACTTCTACCTGTCAGTACTGCAAATAAAATGCTCAATCACTTAAATCATTTGTTTCTCATTGTTGTAGGTCATCTCTCAGTAGAGTGTAAATGCCGATTTTTGGAATTGTGTCCTAACACAAGGACTGATGGCACTGAAGACTTTGAAGGTGTGTGTGTGTGCGTGTTAATTACATTTGAGGCTGGTTTCTCATTGTGACAGTAACTTTGTTTATGGAATTGTATTCATCTCATGTACCTCAGAAACCTAAATGAAATGTGTTTCTTATCATGTTATAAATATCCTGGGTGAATTAAGAGCATGTCACTGGCTGACCTGTTCTGTAATGTTTTTTGCTCTTGGTAAACAATAATAAGAGTGTTTGTTTACTAAACATAATTGTTATAATATTCAAATATATTTTTTATGTTTATCCTAGTTCCATGTGGTAACTGTGTACATATTTCCCAATAAAGAATCTCTGAACTAACCAGGTTTCAGGTTGTTGTCTTTGTGTTTATGCATATTTTTTTACACTCTGTAATATTTTAACACTGTCTCTATTGCTTTTTTTTTAATCTGCATATTTTTCTACATTGGTAATAAGTGCAGAGATTAAAGGAATAGAAAATTATCATAATTTACTCACCCTTATGTCATTCCAGATTTGTATGACTTTATTCAGCAAAACTCAAATTAAGATTTGTAAGATCTGCTCTGAAGGTCCATACAATGCAAATTAATGGGTGCCAAAATGTATAAACTCCAAAAAGCACTTAAAGGCTGCATAAAAGTAATCCATATGACTCCAGTTAAATGAATGTCTTCAGAAGATGGGTGTGGGTGAGAAACGGAACAATATTTATGTCCAATTTTACTATAAATTCTCCTGCCTGCTCAGTCAGCTTCCATTTTAACTTTCACATTCTTGTGTTTTTGGTGATTCGCATTCCTCATGCATATCGTTCCCTACTGGGCAGGAAGAACAAATTCTATCAATAATTTACTTGAATATTGATCTGTTTCCCAACCACACCTTTCATATTGCTTCAGAAAATATGGTAGGTTGACCAGATGTCCCTGTTTTCGTTCAAGACAGCATTCATAGGGAAATATTAGTTTGCAAGAAAGCCTGAGCAGCAAAGCCTACGTTGTGCTGTTTATTTTGACCAACAGAGGGGGCAGCTTCCATTCATTGTTCTTTCTTTACTGATTTCTTGGTCAGTTCAGTTGTTCCATTAAGAACTGGACCAGGCAATTGAAGAGATTTATCATTGTTATAAACCTCAAAGTAAGGCAAATACTAGCAATTAATGTTATAAAGTTATATTGTTATGTGTTTTATAACAGGTTCTGCATTTGGTGCGGGATTGTATTGCACGGTGTAAAACGTTCCTGAAAGTTTGGCCTTCATAAACTATAACATGCTGGTGAAAAGTATTCAAATGAATCCCAGCAGATGAACAAATAAAATCAATAATTTTATCTTTAATCAGTGTGTGTTGTGTATATCCAGCCAGCCAGTCCTACAGGGGTTCCGCCTCGGGCCCCGGTATGCCTGACGGGACCCAATGATCACGTGCCAAGCATATGCATAGAGATGCATAAGATTTAAAACACTGATGACCTTTAATTTATATCTTCCCGCAATCCAATGGGTTTTTAAAGAGCTTACACATAAAATAATATGCAATGCGCTTGGACATCATTTAACATACAAATCACAATGATGGTGAGAACTAAAAACATCATATGTATAAAATGAGATCTGAATTATCACAAAAATAACTGAAAGTGACAACAAATAAAATAACAACAGTGCATCTAAAATCGTCAAGAAGTATATTTAAGCAATACACATTAATCTACATAATTTACACATAACACAAAGCATTGGTGGGAAATGGAGCACAGCTTCTTTTCGCAGTATTATTAGACAGGAAGGAATTAAGACACTGCCGATATAAAAATACAATTAAATAATAGTAAATAATCTGGAAAATAACCAAACAATCCTACCTTCAAAGATGTCAGCTCTCTAAGAGGTATGTGTTTATTCTTTTCATTTGTTTGCAAATATATATTTTGAGGTTTTGTGTTTATAGGCCCTATTTAAAATATGTAATTGTATTTACAAATAATCATACATTATACATTGCTGTATTTACCTTATTTTCCCTGATGTTTGAACTTTTATTAACTTTTGCACACATTCTGGCCAACTTTTTGTTTTCATTGATGTTGTTGCTCTAAATAAACATTTTCATAATTTTGCCTAGGGCCCCACAAAATCATAGGCCAGCCCTGTGTATATCAGCGCTATCTGCCTACCATCCCTCTCCCTCCCTCCCTCCCACAGTAATATCACACACTGACTAAAGGACACACCTTCTCACATATTTGCTCATTTGTTGTATTAACCTGAAATAAATGAAAAATAAGAATATGATATTAATAACATGGAAAAATAAACATGTATAATAAAATATCTGCAAATAAATGTACAGTAACCCAGTATATTAGAGCATAGATTTGCACCTTGCAGGGAAACAAGTGAGTGAAATGGAGCACCATAATACACAAGAATTTATCAAAATAAAAGATAGTAATTAAGAAAAACAGGTCCATTTGAGATATGCAAACAGTTAATTAAAATAGTATTATAATAATTATTATTATCAATATTATACAATATTGAATATTTTTGTGTCATTTGATAAAATATGTTTTAGATGCAAAATAATTACATTCTACACTGTATTCCATGAAATGATAACGATGCTCAAAGGGCAGGACCACTGTGCAGTGGAGTCAGCTGCAATAGTTCCTCATTGTTTATACACATTTTATTAGTTCACTTTTATGTCACAATGTCATCTGTACAGCATAGAAAAGAATGAATTCACTGAAGATTAAACAGAAGAGCACTAAAAATTATCAACTTTACCTCTGTAAAAAAGTATGTCCATGATTTGTTAACTTTATATTTTTGCCAGATCAACTTAGATTTACTAAATTAGATTAGATTAATTTAGATGAATTTGTTCAGATATCATAAGAATCTGTGTTTATATTGAGAAAACGTCTAGGTTACGTATGTAACCTCCGTTCCCTGATGGAACTCCGTTCCCTGTTGTGTCTGAGAAGGGACACTAGGGGTCTCTCTTGAGCACCGAATATGCCTCTGAACTTTGGACCAGGGAGACACGGGTCCACGTTTGTAAGGGGAACGTACTGCGGATAATACCCACAGGGGGAGTCTGTGTAAGAGTCCTTGACCTGTGGAGCACCTGTTCCAGTACAGGGTAGATTAAATACCCGTAATGGACTGGGTTGGCAAGTTCCTCCGCTGAACTGCAGACCCAAAAGGGCTAGGGAGGAATGGGGATCCTAATGAGTGGGATCTCCTGGGAGAGAAAGCACACAGTTTTACCTCTGCCGAGGGAAAGGGAGCTGGGAGCAAGCGATCCACCCGGCCAGTTCGTCAGCGTGTCACCGAGTTCTACCGGCTCGGACCTGAGAAGACACAGGACGATACTGACTCAACCCGGAGATTGTAAAATCTTGCAAAGGTATTAGGTGTTGCCCAACCCGCAGCTCTGCATATGTCCACCAGGGAGGTACCCCTGGCCAGTGCCCACGAGGATGCAACACTTCTTGTTGAGTGTGCTCGGACCCACAAGGGGGGGGCATGGCCTGGGTGTGATAGGCCAATGAAATGGCATCCACGACCCAGTGGGAAAGCCTCTGTTTGGAGACAGCGTTCCTTTTCCGCTGTCCACCAAAGCAGACAAAGAGCTGCTCAGAGAATCTAAAGCTCCACGTGCAGTCCAAATAGGTGCACAAAGCATGTACCGGACACAGCAACGAAGGGGCTGGGTCTGCCTCCTCCCTGGGCAGCGCTTGCAATTTCACTACCTGGTCTCTAAAGGGCATGGTAGGAACCTTGGGCATGTAGCCTGGTCACGGTCTTAGGATCACAGATGTGTCTGCCGGACCGAACTCCAGGCAAGTGTCACTGACAGAGATAACTTGCAGGTCCCCGACCCTCTTTGAGGCGAGCGCGATCAACAGGGCCGTCTTTAGGGAGAGGACCCTGAGTCCGACTGATTCTATCGGCTCGAAGGGGGATCTCTGAAGACCGGCGAGGACCACCGAGAGATCCCAGGAGGGGAACAGGCTTGGCCGGGAGGAATTTAACCTCTAGTGCTGAGAAAAGACTCAAAGCACTTACCTTGCTCCGCACACCCGGCAGGGGGTGGGTTAGCGACTGAGGAGGAGGTCCGGTGTAGGCGTCCTCTGAACTCGTCGGAACCGGCCGGCCGGGGAACAGTCGTGGGGCTGAAGGCTGGGGGTCTGCGTCCAGCTTGCCGGGACTGTTGAGATCTGGTGGCAGAGTGCCGTGAGAATGGCATTTGAGGGCCAGGTGACCCAGAGACAAAGGAAATAGCTCTATTATTGAGAATTTGGGTACCGCAGCCCCGTCTAATGAATTCAACAAAAGATTCTCCTCCCGGCTCTCCACCGGGGGACGTAGTGGTCTTACCATCTCCGGAGCTAACATCTCGGGCTCTGGGTCGAATGTCTCAGGAGCGCCTGGGAGCCTTCTGGGTCCTCGAGGGGGTCTGTGAGACGGGGGTGTCTGCTTCCTGCGGGGCGCTCGACGCATATCCCAGGTTGAGGCGGAGCAGCCTGATGTTTCTTCGCAAGGGGACGCCCTCGGCGAGCAGATGGGGCATGGCCCATGGCGGCAGACTTGCAGCGGGGCAGGATGTGAGAGATGGCCTCCATCTGTTTCTTCACAGTGGAGAACTGCTGGGCGAATTCCTCAACAGTGTCGCCGAAGAGGCCGAACTGGGAGACTGGGGCGTCGAGAAAGCGAGTCTTATCGGTCTCACGCATCTCGAACAAGTTCAGCCACAGATGACGTTCCTGGACCACGAGCGAGGTCGGTCGCTGAGCACAGTTCCTGCAGCACATCGGGATCAAGGCTACCCACGTGCAGCTCTTTGAGGGCCTTGGCCTGGTGGACTTGCAGGAGAGCCATGGCATGCAGGGCGGAAGCAGCATGTCCGGCGGCACTGTAGGCCTTCGTGGTCTGCGAGGATGTTGTCCTACAGGCCTTGGAAGGGAGCACAGGGCGACCCCGCCAGGTGGTAGGGTTTCCTGGACACAGGTGGAGAGCAACAGCCCTATCCACCGGAGGAATCGCCGTGTACCCGTGGGTCGCTCCACCGTCGAGGGTAGCGAGAGCGGATGAGCGAGTGGCTTTGTGACGAGGGGAGAGGCGTGCTCTCCACGATGATGTCAGCTCATCATGCACCTCCGGGAAAAACGGGACCGGGGAGGCTGTGAGCGGCGCCCAGATCCCAGGAACCAGTCATCCAACCACGATGGCTGTGGGGAGGACGGAGGGTTCCAGTCCAAGCTCACGCTGCCAGCAGCCCGGGAAAGTATGTCGGTCATCTGAGCGTCAGCCTCGACTCCCCGAAGGCAGCAGCCCAGGGGAGTCATCCGCGTCATTCTGGCTGTGAGGCGAGCCACTGTTGCCTCGAGCACGGATGGGAGTCAACAAGCGTGCTGGGGGGCGGGTGGTACCCGGCGGAGCTGAACCCACTGCCATCCCCAGATCGCCTCCAGCGCCAGCGGCATCAGGCAGAGCTGCTGCACAATGGAGGTGAGCTCGGCGAGCTGCGGAGCCATCATATCCTGGGCCCGGTTCGAATCAGACATCTGGTCCTGCTGACGTCCCAGCGCTGCTCCCTGCTGAGAGAGGGCAGAGTAAAGTGTAGATTCCTCTGCTGGGTCCATATTTGCTAGATTGATCTGTAAGCAATAGTGAGAACAAACAGACACAAGAGCAGAGGAAACATTTTCAGGATTTATTAACAACAAATAAGAGCAGTCACTGGGTTGTGGAATGTCGAAGATCCCGGCACCGGCTGCAGCAGCGGGAAGCAATCTCCGATAGCTTGCGCACCGTGGCCGTGCAAGCGTGTTCGTAGGATGAGTGTGTGTATTGTGGACGTCAGGAACAGATTCGCAGAATCTTCTGCTGAAGCTGTGAGGTGCAAAACAATGCCCAGCTGAGATGGGCGATCTTACTCCTGACACGCGGGCTGAGACGAGGTATCCTCCTTGGAAGACCAGCTGATGCACAGCAAAACTGGAAGGCAACCACACACCCGATACGCAGGCAACCAACAGATCCACGATACAGGACCAACTAGACAGAGTGATTAAGGTTAGTTCTCAACATCAAACAACAATCTATTTAAGATACTGAGAACACGACAGGCTTAAGAAGGGCATAAATTAGAGGAGAGCAGGTTTTGCTCAGCACGCTAATCAGTGGCATGATCAGTGTTTCCTGGGAACAATCAATGTTCCCATGGAAATGCCGATCATGCATGCTGGCCGCGCCTGCAAGACACGAGGGACAGAAAATGGCAAAATAAACCGGGGAACTCACCGGAGCTGTGACAATTCCACTATACCTTTTAATTCAAATTATTATTTATTTATCTTATTTTATTATAACATTTTATTTTAAATGAACTCAAAATTGTAAGGCAAACAGGTTACCGGTACTTACTTTTTAAGTTAAACCCAAAATTTTTCTTACAGTGCATAGTTCAGCACATTACCACATTCACCATAATCAAAATACATAAAATCCGATTTGTCAATTTTTTTAAAATAAGGAACATAAAATTTCAATGAACTATTGAACACTGAACTTGAAATGTCTAAATTTTTCATTTCAGAAATCTGGTCACTTTAAAATGTGGATTAACTGGCATCGTTTGGATTACTTTTACACTGCATTTATGTGATTTTTGGAGCTTCAACATTTTGGCACCTATTCACTTGCATTGTGTGGCATATATATGACATATACAAAAACAGATAGTATTTTTGGTTTGTGAGTTTTAGAGTTTCATATTTTATAGGGTATAGCTGTATATAAAATGTGGCTTACCAAAGTTAACTGAAGTTAATATTTAATTGATTTAAATTATCACAGTTTAAAAAGCTATGGTTTGGTTATTTGATACAACAAGTAATATAGTCTCGTGACAACTCTTAATAATAATTTGTACAAGATGGAGAAATCGTATGATATCATACGACTTTGCCCCATAGGGACCAACCAATCAACAAACAGAATTTCTGATCAATACAATACATACACCAAAATTATACACATATTTATATACAAAAAAATAGGTATCCAAGAATAATTGTATTAAAATTTTTTTTAAAAAAATAACAGTAAAGACACTTGGTAGTAATTACACTGTGATGGCTCAAATTCATGGTATGATAGTTGCATGCTTGTGTTATATAGTATTTGCCTTCTTGCTCAACACTAGTGGTCGCCAGGTATAAGAAAATTAAAAAAAACAAATAAAAATGTTACAAAAATGCCAGTTTTTCCTGGTTTACCAAAATAAGTATTTAATTAAAATGTATAACTTTTCAATACATTATTATTATTATAAAAAAATTATAATAAATAAAGCCTAAATAATACATATAAATCTTAAATAATAATACTAAATCTTAATATTTAGAAAACGTGTTTAGCCATATTAGCCAGTGATGCCCCTGGCCAATGGCGAAATAATTTCAAGCCAAATAATATTAAACGACATTTAGAAATTTACACTGGCATTTCTTTTTCAAAATAAATGTTTGTTTTATTATTATTACGGTAGTTCTGGTCAAATCTAACAGTTAGGTTAGACAAATGAACCATTTGTAACACGCTTTATTTTACATTCGACGCTACAGCATTGAAAACATATTTAAAAGATTTACATTTTGAGAAACAGCATTGAATTCCGTTTACAAACGCGCTCGTGTATGTGAGGTCATATTGCGACAGATGATGGCACTCTTTGGACGCTTCATTACAGATCCGACACTTCAGCCTCTCCTCCCTCTGCATCCTCTGCCTCTCGTTGGACAGCGGCCTCTTGTGGTGAGACCTCATGTGTTGCACCAGGCCTGACGTCAAATGGAAAGCAATGTTACATTTAGCGCACCAGTTTTGCATAGGTAAACCAATAGAGGAGAGAGAGAGTGAGGCAATAGGGATGGTAAAGGGGTAGTCTGTGGTTGCTGAAGCCGGGTGGTCTTGGGCCAAAGGTTTGTCCAAGAAGAAGAGTCAATTGTTTGGGAAGATCCCTATATAGTAAAGTGGAACTCTGGAAGTTGAACACAGAAGGTGAAGTGAATGGTTGAATGCTGGGGAGGAGAGTTGTCCTGATTGGGATGAGGTCACTGAAAAGCCTGGCTTACATCACTACTGGGATATGGGGCATGACACGAGGAGGTTGTGTGAAAGCACTCTTCCTGTCCTGGTTTTTTGAAATTATATCACCTGAGACCAAGGGCGAGTCTAGCCCCTTTTTAGGGGTGCTTCAGCACCCCTAAAAAGGAGCTCAGCACCCCTAAAACTTGGAGTAAGAAATGTTGTTATTCTTGTTCGTCTTTGACAAGGTTAAATAATGTCCAAAACATACTCCGTAATTTGTGGTTTAAAATGTATGTGTTAAGGATGAGAATGAAAACACCCCCGCTTAGCAAATGGTATCATCCTCTTCTCTTCTTCTACTTCTCCTCTGTACCTGCACCGCTCAGCACGACCGTCATCCAGCGCGAAACACACGCAGAGGGAGAACCCGTTATGTAGTGTTGTGAATCAACTAAGTTGCTCCAAAGCTGTGTCTCACACTTCTTTCCTTTTACCTAGAGTTGTTCCGATTCGAAACCATATCGGTGAGTACTGGAGTCAGTATCCTGAATCACCATGGTACACCTATAATAAGTGTTTATTTTCGGACTATTTTTAGTCCAGCTGCCGCCACCGCTGTGGAGTAGCACAGGACCTGGGTGACTCGTCCATAGTCATAAACGGAGAGAAGTAGCGCCGGTTACAATGTTCTTCCGCAAGACGCATGCAGTTCTGTTTATTAACTGCTAGAGCGTGAAACAAAAACAGCAGCGTGACAAATAAACTGCGTACCTGTGTAGTGCGTACGTGTGTCTCTGTTGGTAAAGTTTATCGTTAATTTGATACTCATTTTAACAATCGGGAGTCATGTAAACATGACATCACATGCGTCTTTTCTGGTCAGTCGTCATGGAAACATGAAGCCCTGGCGTTTGGACCAGAGTGAAACAAACATATCACTGTATACCACCAGTATGTGTGAAAACACTCACTGTGGCTTTTTAAATGAATTGTTATTCATTCCTAGATTTATATCTGTTATTTTTCAGTTGTGGCTGACTATTAAACTAGACAATAAAAGAAAGTTTAATGTTTTTCTTTTGCTGTATTTATTCATTCCTCACACACAGAGGATTTAACCTGAACCAGGCTGAACTCCTGAACTCCTAGCATTACTCTCTCTGTCGTGTGTGTGTGTGTGTGTGTGTGTGTGTGTGTGTGTGTGTGTGTGTGTGTGTGTGTGTGTGTGTGGCCTGCCAGTAAGCAATGGACATACGACAGTTCTTTAAAAGAAAAAAGACAGATTCAGGTGAGAGACTAGGGACAGTCCATAATGACCTCTGTCTTGTTTTTTTTTGTTCTTCTGAAAAGTGTTAAGCTAAAGTAACAGATAATGCATACCAGCTATCTGTTGTTGTATCAAATTACTTATCTAGGCAATCCCCTACTTTTATTTTATTTATTTTATTTCAAACCTACAATGGAGAATACAGCTTCTCTTGTGAAAGGAATTTGTGATTTAAAAAAGTTTCTAAGCCCAATAATAATAATAATAAAGATATTTAAAATGGCACGCCTCTGTGTGCCTTTTGATCATATCCTTAGAATCTGTAAATGGTCTCCATAACATTTTTGTGACATGACAAACTGACCTCAACTCTCCTGCCTACAATATATTTGTGTATGATTGTCAGTGCCAAGTCAGGGAGATGGAGAAGGAGAAAGGGAGAGCATGCAGGAAGAACCAGGTGAGGAAACAACAACAATAAATTGACATATAGTGAATAGTGGCAAGCAAAACAGTAACTACTCATACTCCTATACTAACTTATTGGCATTAAGTAGCCTATATTACATTTACTTTTTGTAACATTATTTTACACCACATTTTTTCATAATAAAGGAGGAGGAAAACAACAGGGAGAGTCCATAAGGGATGAGAGGGAATTGACTAGTGAAAGAAATGATGAGACAGAGGGAGTGCAACATAGAGACCACCAAGCCAAAGCAGCAGAGACAGAAGAGAGCTGTTCAGACTTAGGGGATAAGGACACTGGTCCTAAACAGTTAAAGCTGTCTCAATTTGGCACACAAAAAAGAGCCTTTCAAGAACCATTTTTTGTAAATAATTTACAGAAGATGAATTACATTTTGTTCTCCAAGTACCTGTTGTTCTCCAAGTACCTGTTCAATGACAATAAAGTTGAATCTAATCTAACCAATCTGATGACTGTTGATACAAAAGGAGGCACATGGAGTTAACGGTCAGGAAAACCAGCTGAGTGAAGAAGGTTTTGTGTTTGTTACAAACTTTTGTTACAGGCTTTCTGTGTGAACTCTCACAATTAAGCTGGTGCTCTGAAAAGGTCAAAAAAAAGAAAAAAGAAAAAAAATGTTAAAAGCTCTGACCCTAGAATCGCCCCTGCCTGAGACATTTTGCAACCCTTTAGTGGTGGATGAAAGCTTTGTAACCATGGTACTAGACTTAAAATCCTTGTCGTTTGGATCTGCAGAGTGGTCGTCATGGCATTTTGTTGGGCTGCATGGAGAATTTTGGCCCTTACTAAAATATTGGTTGCTGGAGGGCAGCCAGGACTGTCCATTCAATCTTTTAACACAAAACCTTTTCACTGATAGCTTGTCATCTCTATGGTTGTCAAAAGATGATGGTTCCACATCACTCTCATCAGTTCCTGATTCAAGAGATTGCCTTGTTTTGTTGTTACCTTTTCTTGCATCTACTGGTAGATTGTTCTTGGAGTTCTCCAGCTCTCGTGCTAAATTGTGTAAGTCTGTAGAAGGTTTGCTGTTCAGTGAATTCATTTCTTGCTTGATAAGCTTCTTTCTGGCATATTGCACACCCTACCACCTGATTACTTTTATGATGCCTTTTAATGCTTTTTGGAGCATCAACATTTTGGCACCCATTCATTTGCATTGTATGGACCTATAGAGCTGAAATATTCTTCTAAAAATCATAATTTGTGTTCTGCAGAAGAAAGAAAGTCATACACATCTGGAATGGCATGCAGATGAGTAACTTATGAGAAAATTGATATATATGGGTGAACTATCCCTTTAAACAAGTGAACACAATAGACCCACACTGGCATGCATTAAAACAAAGCCCAACTTATAATAAAGGTAGATTTTGACCGAAAGTTCATGTTGTTACAGGTGTTTGTTTTTTTCTTGCAATGTTACATTCATTATTTTATGTCTATTAGCAAAAATTATGGTTTGATATTTTTGCATGTTACATTTACATTTTGTTGTTTCAGAATTGTTTTACTGTTTTGAAGGGTGAGGGTCAAAAATCCCTTGTCTCTTCAGATATATCAATACATATATATGTCCTTTTATATCAATATCTATCTATATTCTGTTGCTTAACTTCTTTAATAAAATGATGAATTAACTATAGCATGATCACATAATCAATTCTATTTTCTTATGCATAATTGAAATATACTTTGAATCATATGTGTGTTGAATGTTAATTAGTCTCTTTTAGGAACATTCCAGAGTCTCTCTGTCCTGCACGTCGGCTGAAGGTCTTTTGGGGGATAAGCTTATTTGTGACGCTCTCCAGCCTCTCAGGGGAGGGGGTCAGGGGGAATGCGTTAAACATGTGTTCCAGATGTATTCTGTGTTTGATTGTTACCTTTCCATGACTAATTATATGGTTTAAAGTCCTATGCAATACTACCTGAATAGTAGAAGTGTGATTTTCTATTATTATTTCTTTAGGGAAGAAATGTATGTTATTTCAACCCTCTCCTCTGCCCGAGGAGTGAATATTTTATCTCTCTGTTTTGGTTTAAATGGCCTGATAATGTGTGCTCTAGCTGTCTTGTGCCCAGAGAAGGACTGTCGTTCGATCAGTGTTTTGTGTGTGCATTTGACCTTCTACCTAGGTTTTGAACCAGGGATGCACACCAGGCCGACTCGAAGACGCCCGCGACCATCTGCGAGGTCACTTCAGACGTAAATCTCGGTGCGGACGACAAGTGCGCTGATTAATGTTGATAGGCCATTTAACTATCTTTATGTTGTGACTTTATGTTCTTTTAGCCAATCAGGAGTAAAATAATGGAATGTACGTCCTTGCAAATGGTATAATTGATGTAAGATTTTGTGTAAGGTACGAGTTGGCTTTCGATCTCCTCGTGAGACTTTGTCGCTGGCTCTACCAATTTCACTGCAAACTATTCTTTAGTAAATTTTGATTCTTTAATTGAATTTCTCGACTCCTGGTTTTCTTTCTCCATATCTGGTCCGGGTCAAACTGTTATACCCCTAACAGTTTAAATATTTATAAAAATTTTGAAATATAAAATATTTAAATGAAATATAAATATTTTAAATACAGTTACTTT
This sequence comes from Xyrauchen texanus, assembly GCF_025860055.1. NCBI lineage: Eukaryota > Metazoa > Chordata > Actinopteri > Cypriniformes > Catostomidae > Xyrauchen > Xyrauchen texanus. The sequence goes on along the minus strand of NC_068318.1, from coordinate 10,412,304 downwards.
TTGCAAGTAATTTTTGTTGTTGTTTAGATGGTATTTCATACTTCAAACCAATGTCAATGAACTGCAAATTTTCATTTTCTGTTACATTTTAATTTGACTCAGCATCTAGAAATAAGTGATGCTCCTGCGCAAGACACTGAAAAACAGCGAAAAGCAGTACAAGGGATGCATCAAAAAGCAGGTGTCTCAAGATGCATTCTTTGACATGGTGTCTAAAAAATTTGACTCTGCTACGTGGGAGGCTGAAAAACAGCGAAACGCAGCGCAGTGAATGGAACAAAATGTAGGTGTTTTGAAACTGTGGCCGGGCTGAGAGTGGGGCCGGGTCGTGATTATACACACCCAGTCCCTATTCAGGCTAATTAAGCCTCCGAAAGGGATAAAGGCTGATTGCGGGCGGTGGTGCGGGAGGGGAGGATGGAAGTGACAGCGGTAGGGCCGCTGCCAGGAGCGGAGTAGTGTCCCCAGGAGTCGCCGTGAACACAGAGGGGCGTTCTTTCCGCCGGGGGTCGTGGGTCTGATTCCGGTCTGTCCGGGGAGGAGCGGCTGTCATCTGCCTGAGAGGGTGGAGGAGTGATCGAGGACCATGCGACGGTGTATCAGAGAACCGGCAAGTACGTTTTTTTAATCTCTCTCTCCTCTCTTTCTCTCACTGCCGCGCCACATTGGCCTTTTCCCTCTCGTTTAAATTTTACAGTGTTTTTTGGGGGGTTACTACACTGTTACAGGAAATACCCCCCCCATTTAATTATTTATGTTTCCCTCCCTTTGTCCACTCCCTCGTCCAGGTAGACGGGGATGACCTGCCGGCAGACGGGGAAAAAGGCACATCCCTCACCAGGGAAAGAGGGGGGGGTGTACGTCATGCCGGGGGCTTCCCTGCCTGAGAGAACGAGGGAGGAATGTGGCAGGGCGGAGGGCGGGGCCGGGTCGTGATTATACACACCTGGTCCCTTATCAGGCTAATTAAGCCTCCGAGAGGGATAAAGGCCGATTACGGTTAGTGGTGCGGGAGAGAGAGATAGTTTATGGACATGTCCGTCATGTGTGTTTTTGTGTTTTATTTAAGTTGATCATTAAAATATTGTTTATATCTTAAAGCCAGTTAACCACGTTACACTGGTGCCGAAACCCGGGAAGGAGGAGGGGTACGCCGTAGTAGAGTTCTCACCACTACCGTCCACCCCAACGGAGCAGCCTCGGCCATCTGCCGGGGGACGAGGAGCCCAGCCGCCTGGAAGCGGAGGAATGGCTGCCGACCGTGAGGGGAGAAGGGGCTCCTAACCTACCGCCTGGAGCAGTCAGGGCCACTACCAGGGGCGGAGGAGTCCCCTACCAGCCGCTGAAACGCGGTGGGGTCTGAGACCGCCGACCACAAGCAGGGAGGGGCTTGCTACCGACTGCCTGGAGCGGGAGAACCGCTGCCAGGGGTGGGGGAGACCCCTTCTGTTCCCCGAGAACGCAGCGGGAAGTTCTGTCCGACAGGGGCTGGAGGACTGCCTCCGATCCGCCCGGAGAGGCACGTCTGTCATCCGTTAGAGGGTAGAGGAGTGGCCGAGGAACAAGCTATGGCATATCGAAGAACTGGTTAGTAAGTGGTTTTTTTTTCATCTCTCTCTCCTGTCTCTCTCTCTCTCTCTCTCTCACTGCAGCTCCGCATTGGCCTTTTCCCTCTTGTTTAAATTTTACAGTGTTTTTTGGGGGGTACTATACTGTTACAAGAAGTCCCCCCCCCCATTTTTATTATTTCTGTTTCCCTCCCCTTGCCCCCTCCCTCATCCAAGGAGGGGGCAAGGGGAGGGAAACACCCTCCCTGAGAGTACGAGGGAGGAAGCTCCTCCCCGGGCGGACCGGAGTCAGACCAACAACCTCCGGCGGAAAGAATGCCCCTCCGCGTTCACGCCGACTCCTGGGGACACTCCTCCGCCCCTGGCAGCGGCCCTACTGCTCCAGGCGGTTGGGGAGTCACTTCCCTCCTCCCCTCTTGGACGGCGGTCTTCTGTTGACCCCTCCGCCCTGCCACAGAGACGCATTTTAAGTTAATGTTTTTTTTTTTACTTGACGAGCATCTAAAAAGGCGGCGCAATGGTCAAAGACATCATCGAGCATGAGCGCATGTTTACATATAAATAATAGCAATAAAAAATAAAAATAAAAAAAAACAGCTCCGACGGACGTAAATACATGGGCGTGAACAGCCCCTCTGTCTTGCAGGCTCTAGCGCTTTCGAGGCTCACGACCTGGTCCCTGAAGGGGGTCATAGGAACCTTGGGCACGTAGCCCGGTCATGGCTTCAGGATAACGTGAGAATGTGCCGGACCGAAATCCAGGCAGGTGTCGCTGACAGAGAACGCATGCAGGTCCCCAACCCACTTGATGGAGGCTAAAGCGATCAGTCTGACACTGTGCCTGTGCACGTGAAATAACTGACTGCTCCTGTGTCAGCAGACCATTTCCGGCTCCTCAGAAAAATCCTGAATGAACTCATAGTATTTCCTCGCCTTTATACCCGTATGTCCAGGGAAGGGGTATGCAAATACTGTCTGCCAACTTCTCATTGGCCTTTTTTCATAGTTCAGAGGCATCTTCGGCGCTCAAGAGAGACCCCTAGTGTCACTTCTCCGACACAATGTCTCGTTCCCTCCATCAGGGAACGGAGGCTACATACGTAACCTAGACATTTTATATACATCCATGACAAAACATACCTTTTTTTTCACACTTTATTATCAACAAATAACATGTACAAGAGTAACTTCCATATTGCAACAGAGGAACATATCACATGCTTCACAATACAAATGTAAAAACACACCTGCCTGCAATTTTTGTATTAAACCAAAACACTCTCATTAGTTGTTTCAGGTGTGTTTAATTAATAGTTGCATTCAGAGTTGTGGCATGGAGCTTCCTTGTTTTTGGTTACATTTGCAGGTGCGAATGATTCCTATATTGTTTTCCACTTACAAATGTATTTTATTCTTTATTATATCAAATTAGTTAAAACATTAAATACTAACGACAAACTTTTAGTAAAAGTATAAAAAAAAATGCAAAACCTTGTAATATAAAAGTTTTAATCCACTAAGGGTGTCATTCTCATTTATTTGTTTATTTATTTATCTTTGGAACCAATTCCTAACGTTTGTTGTGGCAAAAAAAATTATTAACCAACCATTATCACTGCGTAAGAGACACTCTGAGTCAAACAGTCTTTTAAAAGAATTTATTCTTGCAAGAAGGACCCAGTCATTACACAGGAGTTAATCTGTGCCATGAGTGAGACGAGAAGGGGAGGGCTGACTTGTTTTTATACTCTTTTATCCCAAGGTTTCTTAACAGAAGCAGATCCTCCCCCTCTGCATTCCTCAGACACAGGGGCATTCCCTTGAAATGACTATCACTGATCAATGAGTATCAACATTTCTACAACAATTCCCCGCTTTTTATCATTCAGATTACTCAATCACAATAATAAAAAGACAAATTTTAAGTCATATCATCACACTTACACTCTTCATCTCTGATTTTCGCATAAATGATAACTCTCTTAAACATTTGTGAAACAACATTTGGAAAAATAAAAAGCTTAGGCTGTTTTTTGTGGGATAGTCCCCTTAAGTATTAGCAAGCAAAGACTTTATATAAAGCAGGGCTAAATGAGTAAACACCGTTACTGCATGTCTGACATAAAATCAGACCCTCAGTCACCTCAGTATAAACAAGGAATAGTGTACAGATTGAGTAGGGAAAAACACATCAATTTAACATTTTGGTTATGTAACATCCCTTGGTTATGTCAGCAGGCTATAAAAATACAAAGAATAAAAGTAGAATAAAATCCCTCATTTCAAACCCTCTCCTTGTACGTCATCTCGTGACATGGATGACCGCTGCTTATAACCCTCTTTACATATTAAAACATTCTCAGAAAGGGAAGACATACCTCATTTTAACACATTTCACAGTAGCTCTCGCTACTTGTATCATCATATTTGTGTTCATCATCCTCTGGATATACTGTCATTTTTTCAATTGAACAGACACCCCTGATTTAACCAGTCTCTGTACTGAACTGGAAACACACGTTATGATGCATGGTAAACATAACATTTACATTTACATTTATGCATTTGGCAGACGCTTTTATCCAAAGCGACTTACAGAGCCCTTATAACAGGGACAATCCCCCTGAAGCAACCTGGAGTTAAGTGCCTTGCTCAAGGACACAATGGTGGTGGCTGTGGGGCTCGAACCAGCGTCCTTCTGATTACCAGATTACCAGTTATGTGCTTAGACCACTACACCACCACCACCATATAACAATATCAACAGTCTTATCACCGCAATTGGTAACACAGTTTGAATCAGCCAATACCCCCATCCTCCCCAGAGATTCATAAACCAAGTAACCCATGTACTCTCAACATGTTCTGGCTCTTGTACAGCTTTTCTCATGTGTTCAATTACATTCGTGATGTTGTCGCTGTAATCTGGATTATTAAAACAACAAGACATTCCCAACATTTTGCAAACTCCCCCTTTCTCTGCAGTTAATATATCAAGAACCAACCTGTTTTGAATGACCACATCTCTTAACTGTTTCATTTCATCATTTATCATTGTCAAAGCATTTTCTGTGCTATTAGCTATTGCTAATACTGTCCATGCTAGCCCATTTATCTTATTAATTGTTACCGTTGTACCCACCCCTAAGAACAATGACCACCCCACATTGCTGCATAGTGCTTTGGTAAATCCCCAGGCAAGATTTCAACATTTCTTTTTGTTTTTTGTAGTCATAGTAGTACGCTTTCACGTCGCCCCACTTGCATGGATCTCTGCAGACATAGAAAGGTGCATACTCTTCACTGCGTCCCTCACAGTTCGGACAGTTCTTTTGAAATGGGTTGCAGTTGAAAGTCACACTTGTTCCTTCCTGAATCGTGATGATTTCTCCTTCCAGGCCACGCATTGGCTCCATGAACATAAACGCGCTTCTCTTGACATGTCGGATGGTATTGTTTGGCGCCGTTGTCTCAGTCCAGTTGGTGTGGTTTTCTGTTGATAACACTCTCAGGCCCTCAGTAAGGTGCAGTATTATCATACAAATTGTCACTGCAAGCAAAGTCATTATGCACATACTCTTACCCAGACCACACATTCCCGGCACTCTGAATGGGTGCCACGCTCTCGGACGCTCCATTTCTTCCGTTTGCTAGATCAGTACTGCAGCTGTGTGACCAGAACGTGTGAAGAAGTTCAGTCTTTTGAAGCACTCAGAGTCTTATCTGTTTTGCTGATTAACGGTGCTCAGCCGGATGCTGTTTCCACAACTAGGGCTGCCAGCCTTTTCCAGTCTCCTCCCTTCTTCTTTTATCTGGCTCCTCTTAAACACACACAGCTAGAATGCAGGGGTCTGTTGTTAATATTCCTTGAATTATTTTCAGTTTGTACCTTTTCACGATGATTACTGCTTGTGACCACACGATGGGGTCCACTCTGCACACAGGCCGTGTTATTCTCTGTGGTTGGCCTTGCTCTTCCACTGATAGTGGTGCTTGGTGTTCAAACTTGACCTCGGAGTTTGTTGACATTCACTCTGACCAATCTTTTCCTGTTCCTGATTCTACTGCGATGTGGGCGGAACTTTCCTGCAATGGTTGGCATGAACCCACGTAGCTCTCTCTGCGACCTTCACTGGTGTGTGAGTCGTTAGTAGCACTTGGAATGGTGCCAGCCACCTTTTCGCCTTCCAGCTCTTTCTCCTCAGGTCATGAATCACAACGAAATCGCCAGGCCTGATCTTATGCAGGAAGGTTTCAGCAACCTTCCCCTGAGCAGCTTTCACCTGAACACAAACATTGGACAACAGAGAAGAAATTTCTCTGCAATAATTCAACATGTCATTCTCACACAGATCTGTTGATGGCAGCCGTTGTCTACCCCCTCTATTCCCATGAATGGGGGTCTACCAAAAAGTATTTCAAATGGACTTAAATTTATTTTGACTCCTTTTCTCTTTCTGGTGTACATCAACACAATTGGGAGTGCTTTAACCCATGTGAGCCCAGTTTCCTCACAACACTTAGCCAATTTGTTCTTGATCGTTTGATTCTCCCTCTCAATATTGCCTCCACTGGCGGTGTGGTAACTGCAGTGTGTTCTCATGTCAATTCCCAAAAACTGACCCACCTGCTTTATTGCTTCATTGACAAAGTGTTTCCCATTGTCCGAGCTGATTTTCCTTGGAATTCCCCATCTCGGAACAATCTCGGTTAAAAGAGCTTTCGCTACTTCTGCCGAGTCTTGTTTCGAGGTTGGGAAGGCCTCAACCCATTTGGACCACATGTCAACCATCACCAGGCAGTATTTCTGTTTCCCACAAGGGGTTAACTCAATGAAATCCATCATCAGATACTCAAAAGACCCCCCTGATGGTGGTTGAGATACTATAGGTGTTTTTATCCCTCTTGCCACGTTATGTGTGTTACAAATGACACATCTTTTGCAAAAATTCAGCAAATATCGTGAAACCCTTTGTAAACCACAATTCTTTCATTTGCGCAACCATCCCCACTTTTGATACATGGTCTAACCCGTGTATCAACTTTCCATAATGAAGAAAGAAGTGTTTGGGTAAACAAGGCATGCCATCACAGCTCATCCACACGTTCTCCTTAAAGCTACAGCCAGCTGCCTTCCACTGTTTTTTTTTCCTCCTTGCCTGTGGAAAACGTTGCATGCTCTGTAAACAAGAAGAAATGTTGAGGTTATTGTCAGATATCAAAGCACACGCAGTCAATTTTGTCTCCATCGCTGCCGCGGCCTTCGCTGCTGCATCTGCTCGTGTGTTTCCTGTTGAGACTGAACTGTTATCGTTAGTGTGTGCTGTGCATTTGCAAATCGCGACCTTGTCTGGTAAAAGTATGGCCTCCAAAAGCTCAGACACAAGAGATGCATTTAATTTCAAAAATTTTCTGTGCTTCCATAAAGCACCAAAATCGTGTGTTACCCCAAAGGCATAACGCGAATCTGTGTAAATTGTCACACATTTGTCTGCCATAAGTTTACATTCTTCTGTTAAAGCAACCAGTTCAGCTGCCTGAGCTGAATAATTTGATGGCAGGTTGCAAGATGTCACAACCTCAAATTCAGTGGTTATCGCGCAACCAACCTTATTCTTTCCTGTTTGTGGATCTTTGGAAGCCGACCCATCCACAAAGAGGATATTGTCACAATTGTCTAATGGCGTGTCTAATAGATCTGGACGTGGTGTGCACACCTGTTCAAGCGCTGACAGACAACAGTGATGTCCCTCGCCATCCTCCTCTGTGGGGAGGAGTGTGGCAGGATTCAAAGTTGTGCATCTTTTAACAGTTATGTTTGGCATGTCCAATAAAATTGTGTGGTACCTCAGCCATCGGGCTGTAGATATATGTGACATTCTCTGTTCTTGCAAAATCATGGAGACTGTGTGTGGAACCATCAAAGTTAAATCAGAATACCCCACAAATTCCCTGGATGCCAGTACTGTCAGTTCAGCAGCCGCCACAGCCCTCAAACAGTGTGGTAGCCCTGCTGCTACTGCATCAAGTTTGGTTGAAAAATATGCCACAGGTCGCAGTCTGTCTCCATGAGTCTGCAAAAGAACAGAAGTCATAAACCCATTTTTCTCATCAACCATCTGAACAAACGGTTTGTTTACATCAGGCAGGCCCAAAGTGGGAGCCAGAGCCATTTGCACTTTAATGTTAGCAAATGCCTCTTCGGCTTCGCTTGCCCAAACAAGCTTGTCACATGACCTCAGCCCTTTCCCTGTCATCAGGGCTTGCAAAGGCTGTTCAAGAATGGCATAATTAGGAATAAATGTACGACAATAAGCACACATTCCTAAAAATGACAATAATTATTTTTTCGTAATTGGTTTTGGCATATCTTTTATGGCCTGTACACGTTTGTCACAGATGGATTTACTGTTTGATCTGATAACATGTCCCAAAAACTTTATTTCCTGTTTCACAAACTGCAATTTTGAAAGACTGACTTTGTGTCCCTCCCCTTCTAGGTGCTTCAAAAGGGACACAGAGTCAGCCACACACGTAGCTTCATCACATGCACGGATCAACAAATCATCCACATACTGCACTTCAATCTCAAAATCACATTTTGACATAAATGCCCCTACATTTCTGCTGTGTTTCACTCCTGCACTTATTTCAGCCCAATCTGTTGCTTTCATGCATTCTCTCACAAAGGGGCCCAAATCTGCCCACAGCTGCTCTTTAGCCTTGATCGCTGATTAGGGTGGCAGTGTTCACTGCTATCAAATAGAACTGCATTTGTTTTTCTGTCAGGCAAGCTGAGAGCGCACACACATTTTCTGTCCAGAAAATCGTATCAAATTTCAGTCTCATTTTCTACCCCGTTAAACCACCCCTCCTCATATTGTGGTTCCCGCTCAATTACGACATGTGACGTGCAATGCAATTGGTCAGGCGTCATATTTTCTTTGTTAAATGACATGGTTCAATCTTTTGCCAATTTCAAGATAATTTTTGCCCAATCATAATTTTTCACACACCATTCATATGCCCACTGCGGTTCAAATTTAGAACAACATTTTTGTGGTTCTTCCTTAATGCTAATTCCAAAGGAAGTAAGGGTCAAACTTAATTCACACATTAAATCTCTGTCCATTAGAGGTACCGGACAAGCTGGTGAACACAAAAACGCATGTTTAAATGTCCTCCCCTTCTCCTTTGACTCACACTCTAAGGGCACTGTGAATTTTTCAGAAACCAAATGGTCCTAGGCCAAAGTGCTCTTTATGCACTGAACCTGTCAATTTTGGGACACATGGCAAGTCACATGGTCGTATCGTAGAATGGCCAGCCCCAGAATCTACCAAAAAAAACTTACTAACGTCCCCTCAACTAACATTTGATATCTCAGCATTTGTAAAAACCCTGAACTTTTGTACATTCTCAAACATTCATCCAAAACATTGTCACATAAAACTTCAGTCACACTGAAAGATTTGCAAGCATTGTGTTCACTGCAGAGAGCAGTATGTAAATCAGTGTATGTGTGTGGTTAAAAAAAAATGTTCACTCCTTTTCTGTAGCCTCTTGCCGAGCACCCTGTATCCGGCCCCCTCCCTCGCTGCTCTCTCAAAGTCCTCGTGGTGGCGTAGTGACTCCAGGTGGCGGAGGACGAATCTCAGTTGCCTCCTCTTCAGAGGTGATCAATCCACACATTTATCATGTGGCTTGAGTGCCATTTAGATGTTTTTTCTTAATTTAAAATCTTAATTTTGAAAAGCCTCTTAACTATGAATGGAAAATGTAGTTAATGTTTTTTCAAGTTATATAACTATTCAGCTAAGTTTATTGCAACTTTGATAGAGACCACACATTTGTAATTTTCAAGCATCTGAAAAGGTCCAAATGGTTTGATATTCAACATGCACCATAAATACACCTCCAAGTTTATTCAGATTGCAAAGTGGTTGAAAGCAGTGCATTACATCTTCCAGAAATGGTGACATATCTTGTAATTAAGGGAAAACCTGTAACACTTGACTTAACTACTGCACAAAAGAGAAACGAATGTGAAGTCAATCAAACCTTTATTCAATTCACTGCAAAAGGGAGGAATAAAACCAGATAAATAAAACTTCATTACAGTTCTCTGTTATTAAGTTCCTCTTTGATGCAATAATGAACAGGACTAAGTACATCTTCGGATGGAGCCGTCGCCACAAATGACCCAAAGCACTCCCAGGTCAAAGGACACATGCTTGTGGCTATTGGGACAGACAGCATACGAGGTCCAGCCAGAGCCAGTGGGATTGGATCGAGAGACGCCAACTCTGCAGTAGAAAAGAATGATTGTGATTTCTTGTAGAGAGTACGAGATGAATTCTAAAAACATGCTATTGGACTATCCAGCTCACCTTTGGTACAAGACCCCTTGATAGTTGACACCATAGACACTGCCATCAGTTGCTACTTCAATCATAGTCAGAAGTCCAGAAACATTCTCAAAGGAGCCAGAGCCTCCGCAGTTATTACTAGACACACCCTATGTACGAAGACAAAAAGATGCAGTCACTCATAGCAAAAGCAAATTTGTTGCAACTTTGCCAATATAGTACTTGCAGCATAGATGCATGAAGCCTACTTTACTAGTGTAAAGTTACAACCTGGTGTAAATTTACCAGCCCCATCTAATATCGACCTACCAATTCTTTAGTCAAGTAGTTTAATTTCAAATTGAAACATTACCTTCATGATGTAGATGTTGTCATTGCTGTTCACTCCCCAACAGCTGTACGGGCCACAGCTGTAATACTTCAGCTTTCCAGTAAGTTGCACCCAAGGAATTGTGCTGGATGGGCCATTGTTGTTAGCATCCATATTTAAGCAGTATATGTCATCATTCATATTTACACCACAATGAACTGATCACCTCCAGCATCCACCTGTTTTAGAAGGCCTATGAAAACATAATTAATCTGACTATACTGCATACTAATAAGAACTATAAACTATGTAAATGGGATAACACACTTTACCTGGAAACTGCACAAAACGGCCACTCTGAAACTTGAAGATGTTATTTGTCACATTCACCCCCAGCTGACCAGCAGGACCAATACTGAAGTGTTTGAGAGGTACATTTATCTTTGTAAAGATGTTATCAAACAAGACAAAGACTTCATTCTGATTGTTCACTCCAACCACTGAGCCCGAACCAGCATCTATCTGCTTCAGTGTTCCACTCATCACCTCACAATTCAGAGCTAGAAATAAAACAAATATGCATATTCAATATTCCAATTTTATGAAAGAATGGGAATAAAATAAATAAAAAAATAAAAACACCCAAGCCTACCCAAAGTGTAAAGGAACTGGCAGCTGAAGAGTAGTAGGATGCACTGATAAGCCCACATTGTTCCACGATGAAAATTGTTTGCTTGAACCTGTTCATAAACAGAATGCATTTTAATCGGTGAACTCAAGAACAAGCATGTTTTTCCTTTTTAGCAGATATCAAAAAATTATAAAAACCGTACATGTGTTTCTCTTGATTTCCAAACCATAACTCTGCATTACCTGTAATGAATTACCTGGTTAGACAACTGTCACATCTGCTGTATACCCCGGAATTACCTTCCAGACCTTCCTGCAGAGTTTTATATACAGCCATGACAAAACAAACCTTTTTTTTTTTTTTTTCATACTTTATTATCAACAAATAGCATGCACAAGATTAACTTCCATATTGCAACAGAGGAACATATCACATGCTTCACAATACAAATGTCAAAACACACCTGCCTGCAATGTTTGTATTAAACCAAAACACTCTCATTAGTTGTTTCAGGTGTGTTTAATTAATAGATACATTCAGAGTTGTGGCATGGAGCTTCCTTGTTTTTGGTTACATTTGCAGGAGCGAATGATTCCTATATTGTTTTCCACTTACAAATGTATTCTATTCTTTATTATATCAAATTAGTTAAAACATTAAATACTAACAACAAACTTTTAGTAAAAGTATTACAACAAATGCAAAACCTTGTAATACAAACAAACGTTTTAATCCACTAAGCGTGTTGTTCCCATTTATTTGTTTATTTATTTATCCTTGGAACCAATTCCTAACGTTCTAGGAACATTCTCATTTGGTTCCATTTCATCAGAGGAACAAGTGTGTGTGATTGTGTGTGTGTGAGAGAGAGAGACAGAGAGAGAGGGAGTGTGTGTGAATTGGTCAAGAGGAGGAAGTTTGTTAAAATGTCAAACTGTCTATGAAGTGAACATATCTCTGTTCCATCTTAACAGGATTTTTTGTGGAATGCTGTTGTTGCTAATAAGTATTTTTGGAATGAGGATGAACTGAGAAATGAGGGAGTGTGGAAATGGGTTGATGGCACCACATTGACACCTATTTGAGTGATTACTGAATTTCACTGATCATTTGCCAGACAATTTCTCTACAGTCAAAAATAACTATCCTACACAGATTTGTATGGATATAAATCAGTTGCAAAACTCGAGAGCTTGCATATTTGTAAAAATAAATAAATATTTGTACTCGTAAGTTGAAACATACACTAACAGCACCGATGTGAAAGCTTGTGTTTCGAATTCACAAGACAAGAAGTCACAAATGTGTAAAATGGGGTGCCTGGGTAGCTCAAGGAGTAAAAACGCTGAGAAATTATGAGTTCAAATCCAGGGCATGCTGAGTGACTCCAGCCAGGTCTCCTAAGCAACCAAATTGTCCCGGTTGCTAGGGAGGGTAGAGTCACATGGGGTAACCTCCTATAGTGTGGTATACTCTCTTTAGGGCACATGGTGTGTTGTGCGTGAATGCTGCGGTGGATGCCATTATCCCTCCAAATGCACCATGTCTCTGTGGTAATGCTTTCAACAAGCCACATGATAACATGCATGGATTGATGGTCCCAGACACAGAGGCAACTAATTAATTAATCAACTAATTGGCCTGTACACTTAAATTACATTTATATATTTATGAAAAATAATACCTTGATAAAATGTTTAATCTCTTTTCATGGGTTCAGTGTGTCTAGTGGTAGCATGTCCACTAACCATGCATATCAACCTGGGTTTTCAAAGGTTATGTGCATGACATTGGCATATGCTTATAACTACTCATGAACCTGCCAAAAGATAATGTTTCAGAACAGCATTTATTTTTTTTATTTTTTTGTGGAGAGCAAGTACAAATGCCAAATTGACTAATGGGTGAGAATAAATTAGAATAAACTCTGTGAAAGCATGATCAATTTCATCAGAATCTTAATTCTGTTTGTTTGGCAAAATCTTACATTTATTTAACCATGGAAGCGAGCCCAGCAGAAGGGTCTTCATCAAACGTAGAACGGATTCTGTCAGCCCTCTCTGATCAATCCGCAACCATTCAGAGGCATGACCAGGCTATGTCAGAGAACCTTCACCTTCAGAGTCATCAGTCTCAAGCCGCCTCATCCCGAGACCCACCACCTGATCTTTCATCAGGTCCTATACTTTCTTTGCTGTCACAGCCCAGACTACCAGCCCCTGAACGATTTGATGGCAGCCCTGACATATGTAGAGGCTTCATTACCCAGTGTACCCTGGCCTTCCAGCTCCAGCCCAGCAGCTTTCCCGCTGAAAGTAGTAAAGTGGCCTACATCATTACCCTTCTCACAGGCAAGGCTTTGGACTGGGCCTCAGCCTTATGGGATCAGAAATCCCCACTCATAACCAACAGTCAAGCTTTCATTTCTGAGATGAAGAGAGTATTCCTGCATCCAGCTAGTGGGGGAGATGTGGATCATCCCTTGCTCCATCTCTCCCAAGGTACCCGGAGTGCAGCAGAGTTTGCCATCGAGTTTCGCACCCTTGCCACGGAGAGTGGATGGAATCAACAAGACTTTAGAGCCACCTTTCACCACACCTTGTCTCCTGAGCTCAAGGACGAGTTGGCATTCTGGGACCCCGCACCTGATCTCGAGTCCCTCATTGACGTAGCCATCCGGGTAGACCATCGCCTTAGAGAACGCCAACAGGAGCGACAGCAGGAGGTCAGATTGCGGGAGTCTGCCAACCCAATCATACTGCCTTTGTCCCCTATCAACCCCGAGGAACCCATGCAGCTGGGTAGACCCAGAATTTCCCAAGCGGAACGCAACCGACGGATGATGAACAGGTGCTGTCTCTAATGTGGCAAGTCGGGCCATTTTCGCCTTGCATGTCCTGAGTTGTCGGGAAAAGCCAACTCTCACCCAGGAGGAGGGGGGCCAGGGCGAGTATAATAACCACACCCTGCTCGGCGACCTCTGGTTTGTCCATCCATGCCACTCTTACCTACATAAGGGAAGTCAAGTCAAACCAAGTCAAAACACCTAAAACCTTGTCAAATACGCGGTCAATAGCCCATTAGGATATGGGAACGTGTCCGAGGGTCCCTGTACCCTGCGCGCCAGCCTCAGAACATTTTTCAGGGCCCCGGGGCGGGCGCCCGTTCCTTCAGGGGGTCCGACGGGGAAGGTCTGTGACGCGGAACACCGCCTCGGGCGCAGAGGACCCCCTGCCACGGGCGTTTAAAGGAAGACCCCCGAATATAGCCTCTCCTGCGAATGGGAGAAATTGTACGTGGGATGTCCAGATCTCAGCTCTAGACAGATTTAGGAAGCTGAATTCTCTGTTTATGTTCCTCTCCAAGCCTCCTCTTTCTTTGGTATAAATTTCAAGAAGATCGGAGGAAGTAGATAATTTTGCGCAAAAAAACTCAAACCCCTTTGAGTTTTTTTGCGCGAAATTATCGACTTCCTCTGATCTTCTTGAAACTCACAACATAGATAGAGGAGGCTGAGATTATGACAGAAACACAATTTTCAGCTTCCTAAGTCAATCCAGAGCTGAGATCTGGACATCCCACTGTTATGAATGAGCAGCGAGGCAGACGAGGAGGTGCGGATTCAAACGCTTTGAAAGATCAAATAAACAAATAAACACAAAATAAAAACCCACAATGGGGAAACAGGAAACTAAAATACAGAGAACTCGGGCAGGGAAAACACACCAGGCTAACAACACTCAACGACAGACAAGGAGAGAACAAGAAGCAGGGCTTAAATACACAGGGAGTGATGACTAAATGGGACACAGGTGAGAACAATGAACAAAATGGCAGTGATGATGACAGGTGGATACTGGGAAGTGTAGTTCTTTTAACAACAGACTAGTGAGACAGTGGAGCTAAACAAGGGACAAAAGTGAACCTATGGAGTGCAAAAGTGACAAAAATGGTAAACAAAAAGGGCAACAGTGAAACAAGACAAGGTAAACATAACAGAGCCCCCTCAAAGGATCGGATTCCAGACGATCCTAAAGAACAAAAAACCAAGGACAGAAAACCCACAAAAAACAAAATGAGGGCACAAGGGGCAGACCGGGGGTACAAGAACAAGAAGGCAGTCCAAGGGGCACAGAGGGCAGGCAGGAAGTCCAAGGGGGCAACGAGGGGTAGACAGGCAGTCCAAGGGGGCAACGAGGGGCAATGAGACGGTCCACGAGGGCCCAAAGGGAAATGAGACAGTCCACGGGGCCAATTAGGCAGTCTCTGGGGGCACAAAGGGACAGGTTGAGAGGGCCAGGGAGGTATCGACCGGGCAGGGACAGGTTTAGATGGCCCGGGGGCTGGCCATAAGGCAAGGGCCGGCTCAGGGGGCCTAGGAGGAGGCCACAGGACAGAGACTGGTTTTGGTGGCCTAGGAGATGGCCATGGGGCAAGGACCGGTTCAGGAGGTCTGGGAGCTGGCCACAGGGCAAGGATAGGTTCAGGAGGCCTGGGGGTTGACCACGGGATGTGGGTAGGCTTGGGGGACCTGGGTGGTGGCCGCCGGATAGGGACCGGCAGAGCCGCGTGAGGCGGAGCCAAGGAGGACTTCGGAGGCGGAGCCGTAGAAGACTTGGGAGGCGGCGCCGAAGGAGGCGTAGGCAGGACCGTGGGGGGCTTAGGAGGCGGAGCCGAGGGAGGCCCAGGATGCGGAGCCGGGAAGGAACTAGGAGGCGTCGGAGGCGAGGCTGAGGGAGGCTCCGGAGGCTGAGCCGAGGGTGGCTCTTGCGGCGGGGCTGAGGGAGGTGGCGCCGTAGGAGGTTCTTCAGGTGGTGAGCTGGAAGGCTTCGGAGGTGGAGCCGAGGAAGGTTGAGCCGTAGGTGGCTCGAGAGGCAGAGCCGTGAGAGGCGGAGCCGTAGGAGGCTCGGGTGGCGGAGCCGTAGGAGGCTCGGGAGGCGGAGCCGTAGGAGGCTCGGGAGGCGGAGCCGCAGGAGGCTGGGCCATAGGAGGCGGAGCCCTAGAAGGCTCGAGAGGCTTGAGGGGCAGAGCCCTGGTAGGCTCGAGAAGCTTGAGGGGCGGAGCCCTAGAAGACTCGAGAGACTTGGGAGGCGGAGCCCTGGAAGGCCTGAGAGGCTTGAGAGGCGGAGCCCTGGAAGGCTCGAGAGGCTTGAGAGGCGGAGCCCTGGAAGGCTCGGGAGGAGGAGCCCTGGAAGGCTCGAGAGGTTTGAGAGGCGGAGCCCTGGAATGCTCGAGAGGCTTGAGAGGCGGAGCCCTGGGAGGCTCAGGAGGAGGAGCCCTGGAAGACTCGAGAGACTTGAGAGGCGGAGCCCTAGGAGGCTCGGGAGGAGGAGCCCTGGAAGGCTCGAGAGGTTTGAGAGGCGGAGCCCTGGAATGCTCGAGAGGCTTGAGAGGCGGAGCCCTGGGAGGCTCGGGAGGAGGAGCCCTGGAAGACTCGAGAGACTTGAGAGGCGGAGCCCTAGGAGGCTCGGGAGGAGGAGCCCTGGAAGGCTCGAGAGGTTTGAGAGGCAGAGCCCTGGAAGGCTCGAGAGACTTGAGAGGCAGAGACCTGGAAGGCTCGAGAGGCTCGAGAGACTTGAGAGACGGAGCCCTGGGAGGCTCGGGGGCGGAGCTCTGGAAAACTCGGGAAGCTCGGAGGACAGAGCTCTAGGAAGCTCGGGAGGCGGAGCTCTGGAAAGCTCGGAAGGCGGAGCTCTGGAAAGCTCGGAAGGCAGAGTACTAGGAAGCTCGGAAGGCGGAGCTCTTCACGAGCTAAACACAAAAGAAAAACCCACAATGGGGAAACAGGAAACTAAAATACAGAGAACTCGGGCAGGGAAAACACACCAGGCTAACAACACTCAACGACAGACAAGGAGAGAACAAGAAGCAGGGCTTAAATACACAGGGAGTGATGACTAAATGGGACACAGGTGAGAACAATGAACAAAATGGCAGTGATGATGACAGGTGGATACTGGGAAGTGTAGTTCTTTTAACAACAGACTAGTGAGACAGTGGAGCTAAACAAGGGACAAAAGTGAACCTATGGAGTGCAAAAGTGACAAAAATGGTAAACAAAAAGGGCAACAGTGAAACAAGACAAGGTAAACATAACACCCACGTACAATTAGTCCCATTCGGAGAAATGAAGGTTTCGTGGACAGTTGAACTTTTGTGTTTTGAAGGGTGCACTATGTTCAGGGGGAGTCCTACAGTCACCTAAATGTGATTAAATGTCATAAAATGGATCCTGGAGTTATTAAAATGCCGTCCACCAAGTGATGATTTCAGCCAATGCAATTAAATTGCAATTGGGTAGACCCACTTCCAATCAAAGTAATACAATTTGTCCCATTAAATCGATTGGAACTGGGACTGCCCACATGCAATTTATATGCACTGGCAAATGATGCTTTCCTTTCAGCACCACTTAGAGGCTATCTCCCTCTCAGGCAGCACCATGGGCCCTTTTTATGTTCCTGGTGGGATAGTGAGAGGAAGCTGGGCTCGTTGTAAAGGTCTCAGGCAGCCCTTTCGATCGAGGTCAGTCCCGAGGTCGTAGCCCGAGAGCTGAGATCTGGACATCCCATGTACAATTTGTCCCATTAAATTGATTGGAATTGGGACTACCCACATTCAATTTTTGGGATGTGCATATCTCAGCTCTAGACAGACTTCGGAAGCTGAAACTTGTATTTCTGTTCATCTCCAAGCCTGCTCTTTCTATGGTATAAATTTCATTAAGATCGGAGGATGTCGAACATTTCGTGCGTACCTTAAGGGTTTGTGCGCGCAAATGTCGACTTCCTCAGATTTTCTTGAAACTCACAAGACAGAAAAAGGAGGCTTGGAGAAGCACAGAAACAGAGGTTTGAGCACAAAAGGTCTGTCCAGAGCTGAGATCTGGACATCCCACGTACAATTAGTCCCATTCGGAGAAATAAAGGTTTTGTGGTCAATGACAGTTTTTTGTTTTGAAGGGCTCAGGTTGATCAGTGGGCTTCACTGAGTCACCTAAATGTGATTTTAAGTCATAAATTTGATCCAGGAGTTAAAACATGTCCAAAAAGTGATGATTTCAGCCAAAGCAAATAAATGGCAAGTGGGTACACCCACTTCCAATCAATTGAATGGGTCAACAATCATCACTTGGTGGACTTCATTTTTATAACTCCAGGATCACATTTTTGACTTAAAATCACATTTAGGTGACTCTGTGAAGCCCCCTGAAACACATAAGCCCTTCGAATTTGTGTATTCTGTACAGAATACACAAATACAACATGTTTATGCAACTTACAACTCATAAAAATGCATCATTTGCCTAAAAAATGAAAGTGTCCATAAGCATTTTGTCCTATGGAGACTCAACAGCAGGTTTATGGGCTATTCATTTGAAACACTTAACATTTACATGCAGTTTTATTGACAAAATCCCTTTGGCAGCACTCAGAATACACAATACAACAAGTTGATGCAACTATCAACTCATAAACATGCACAATTAGCTTCAGAGTGAGACTCAAAGGTCAATGATTAATCATTACCATTGTAATTGTCTTATAGTTGGAGAACCATTGAAACTGGCTTGAAAGTGGAGATGGGGGGAGGGGATCCAAATACAAGCCAAAACATGCAATTGAGGTTGTAGTGGGAGGAAACGTCTCGGTTACCTACGTAACCTCGGTTCTCTCTAGATGAGGGAACGAGTATTGTGTAAGCTAGCTTACGCTACGGGAAAGATTAATCTTTTCTGAGATATTGAAGCCAAAAAATTATCCTTAATTTTGTATCATTTGTCAACGCAGTGCAGCAACTGCAGACCTTGAGCGGGCTAGCTAGCGAGCTCATTGGTTGCTCTGCGGCAACTGCTGCAGCCTATAGACGAACTTGCGTGAACTCGCGCCCAATGAGAGGCGCCCGCGAGCTCACTGTCCCAAAGCCCGCCAGAATGGCCGTGGCTAGGGTGCATATAAGCGCAGTTCGTAGGCTGGAACCCTGGTTTTTAATGAATGAAGCGAAAATCGCTCGTGGCGCGAGCACGGCCAGCTACGATATACTTGTTCCCTCATCTAGAGAGAACTGAGGTTACGTAGGTAACCGAGACGTTCTCTTACGAGAGGTTCTCTCGTATTGCATAAGCTAGCTTACGCTACGGGAACCCATTGTCAATGCCGTGCGTGCCAAGCATCCACTGCATGAGCCCCAGGGGGGTGGGGGGACCCGGGGGAGCCCTTGTGAGTGGGGAAATAATATTTGGCCGGCAAGAGTCGTGGTCAGTGTGTGTGTGATACATAAGCACATAGTGGGAAGGGAAAAACAGAGCGGCGGTGCCGGTCTGTGTGGAATGTGTCCCATTAGTGCAGCTCACCAGGGGAGCTGTAGCGTATTAAACCGCTAGTAGTTTTGCCTGCAGAGCGGGCACTTCCAGATTGTAAAATCTGACAAAGGTGGAGGGGGAAGCCCAGCCCGCTGCCACACATATGTCCTGAATGGAAATCCCGCTGGACCATGCCCACAAGGAGGCCATGCCTCTGGTATGGCAGGTCTTTCGACGCGTACGCGGCAGCAATAGCGTCCACTATCCATCTAGACAGTGTCTGTTTCGAGGTGGCGAGACCCTTGGTGCGCCCTCCGAACGAAATGAAAAGCTGCTCAGCGCGTCTGAAAGAGGCGGAGCGCGCAGTATACAATCTCAGTGCTCTGACTGGGCAAAGGAGATTTGTGTCGCGTTCGCTATCGGATGCTGGCAGAGCCGATAGGGAAATAATCTGTGCTCTGAAAGGAGTACCGATCACCTTGGGGACATAGCCGTGTCTAGGCTTTAAAATGACCTTGGAGTCACTTGGTCCAAACTCCATACACGCAGCCCTGACACGCGCGTGAAGGTCTCCCACATGTTTAACTGATGACAGGGCAGTCAGAAAAACAGTTTTGAGTGAAAGGTATTTCAAATCCACGGATTCAAGCGGTTCGAAAGGGGGGGCTTTCATAGCTTCGAGAACTACAGAAAGATCCCAGATAGGAACCGATGGGGGGCGCGGGGGGTTCATCCTTCTAGCTCCCCGAGGAAGCGGATGACCAGCTCGTTTTTCCCGTGACTGGCCGTGCAGGGTTCGGCGAACGCCGCGACGGCCGCCACGCATACACTTTGAGCATGGATGGGGATCTGCCCTTATCCAACAGCTCTTGTAAAAACACGAGCAGTGACGACACCCCACATGTCCGTGGGCCCAGGTCTCTGTCGGTGCACCATTTTGAAAACACCGACCATTTGGACGCATAGAGTCTTCTCGTGGAAGGGGCTCTAGCGTGTATGATAGTGTTCATTACTCCTTCTGGCAAAGCGACGGGTAGTCGTTGATCACTGCACGTGCAGCGCCAACGCTCTGGGTGGGGATGCCAGATCGTGCCATGAGCTTGAGAGAGGAGATCTGCTCTCACTGGGATGGGCCACGGGGCTGTCAGTGACAGCTGCGTAAGCTCCGGGAACCATGTCTGATTCTCCCAGCCGGGGCTATGAGGAGCACCGAGTGGCGCGTTTCCCTGATCCTCTGCATTACCTGTGGCAATAGCGAGGCGGGAGGGAAGGCGTAAAGCGGACGTTGGGCCAGTCCTGGGCCAGCTGCGTCCTCGCTTCGAGAAAAATTCTGGGCAGTGAGAGTTCTCTTCTGACGCGAAGAGGTCTATCTCTGCTCTGCCGAATATTTGCCATAATTTCTGGACTGTTTGAGCGTGCAGGGACCATTCCCTGGGGAACATTGTCTCTGGACAGTCTGTCTGGGCCGTCGTTCAGGTGGCCTGGCACGTCGCGTCGCCCTCAGCGGCGCAGGTGGCCCTGGGACCAACTTAGTATGCGTTTTGTCAGATGGAAGAGGTTCCTGGATCTGACACCGCCCTGACGGTTTAGATAGGATACCACAGATCTGTTGTCCGAGCGGACCAGGATGTGGTGACCCTGAATGACCGGGAGGAAGCGCCGCGGCGTGCTCGACTGCTATCATTTCCAGACAATTTATGTGAAGGAGCTTTTCCTGAACTGACCATAGGCGAAAACCGGCGAGCCCTCGCGAGACCGCGCTCCAACCCGTGTTGGGCGCGTCTGTCGAGATGACTTTTCGGCGAGATACAGCTCCCATCGTCACTCCCCGCTGATACCATTCGGCCACCGTCCAAGGCTGCAGAGCTGATATACAGGTCTGAGTCACTCTGATCGGCTGGCGGCCTGTGGCCCACGCCCGGCGATACGCGCGGGTGTTTAGCCAATGCTGAAGCGGGCGCATGCACAGTAAACCCAGCTGAAGTACTGCTGCGGCTGAGGCCATGTAACCTAACAGAGGCGTGAGGCTGTTTATCTGACGCGCGTGCCATGTAGATAAGCGAGCCGTCATTGCCACAGAGTCTAGTTCTATTCCAAGGAAGGAAATTGCCTGACTGGGCTGTAGTGAGCTCTTGGTCCAATTGACTGCAAGACCCAGACTGTTCAGATGACTGAGGAGAACTGTCCTGTGAGACAGAAGCTCCGTATGTGACTGTGCCAAAATCAGCCAATCGTCCAAATAGTTCAGAATTCGCAAGCCCTGACTCCGCAGGGGTGCGAGCGCCGCATCCATGCACTTCGTGAAAGTATGGGGTGCTAAGGACAGGCCGAGCGGAAGGACGGTGTATTGATAAACCTGACCGTCGAGGCGAATCTCAAGAATGGCCTGTGACGGGGATTTATCTGAATCTGAAAATAGGCATCTTTCAGATCGAGAGAAATAAACCAGTCTCCCTAGGCACATCGCTGAGGAGTTTCCTGATTGTAAGCATTTTGAGCGGTCTTTTTGCAAGCACCTTGTTCAAAACCCTGAGATCTAATATTGGTCTGAGGCCTCCGTCTTTCTTGGGGACAAGAAAATAATGGCTGTAAAACCCAGACTCAGCTCAGTGAAGGCGGCACTCTCTCTATGGCCCTTTTGCACAGAAGGTTTGCTATTTCTGAGCGAAGCATGCAGGCTGCTTCCGTGTTCATAGTAGTTCGAGCGCGCCCTGAAGCGGGGAGGCGGCGATCGAACTGTAGCAAATAGCCCTGTTTTATTGTGCTTAACACCCATTTGCATATCCCTGGGATAGCTTCCCACGCTTTGAAGCGTAACACTAGAGGGTGAATGGCCGAGTCAGCCCTGATTGCCGTACACAGCGGGCTGAACAGAATGTGTGGCGCTTATTGTGCTTATGCATGACTGCTCGCAGACAGCAGGGACATGCTGTTCTATGAGTGACTTCCGATTGAGATGAATGGGGAAAGAGTCACATCTGTTAAGTGATCTTGCGAGCATAGTCACGAGCACGGGACTTACACATAGAGAGGTGTTTGCTGGCCGTGTGACAGAGCGGGCAGAGAGGGGCAGCGCACGCGGGCTCGTGAGGCATTTATTGACTCTAACACTCGAGCGGGCTGTGCCCGCTTTATGTGAGTGTGCTCTGATAGGAACAAGGGAAGTGTAATGCTTGTGTGTAGGTGTGAACACTGGATTGTGGGCACATTTTCTACACATAAGACATGTTTGCTCTCTGATAGGGACACGGGAAGTGTAATGCTTGTGTGTAGGGGTGAACACTGGATTGTGGGCACATTTTCTACACATAAGACATGTTTGCTCTTTACAAGATCTTTTTGTGTCGCCGTGAAAACGGCGTTTGAGTGCAGGCAAGCGGGTAGTAACACCAGCTTGTTGGCTGCTGAATTCACCACTGTAGTAGCCTGAGAGAAGGGGACTGACAGGGGCTGAAGCTTTGACGGTGGTCCGCCGCGGCGGGACTGAGCCATCGCTTTTTCAACAAAGCTAGGAGGACTTCGGTTGTTCAGGTTTCAAGCGCAATCTTAGGCGAGGCCCGCGGGGCGGCGGTCTGCGGCGGCTGTCTGAGCGCTGATCTGGGGCGGCCGCCCTGTCGACGCTGGGAAGTCTGGCTTTGTTGAGCTGGGCGCTGTGAAGATGCTCGTGCAGGAGGCTGGTTACGTGGGCGGCCTGCAAAGGAGCTAGCACGGCGAGGCAGGAAGAGATTCATGGCTTGGGTGGCTTTCTGGACTTCCGAAAAACGGTCAACAATGCCACTTACCGCGGAACCGAAGAGACCGGACGGAGAGAGCGGCGCGTTGAGGAACGTGGAGCACTCAGCTTCTCCCATGTCAGCTAGCGTTAGCCACAGGTGTCTCTCGGTTACAGTCAGTGAGGCCATGCACTTCCCTAGGGCTTGAGCTGCAGCTTTGGTGGCGCGAAGGGCGAGGTCCGTCGCGCTCCTTAGATCTGTAACAGCCTCTGGGTGCCTGCCTTTCTCATCCCATTCCCGAAGAAGGTCCGCTTGGAGGATCTGCAAGACGGCCGTGGAATGCAGAGCAGATGCGGCTTGGCCGACGGCGGAATAGGTGCGGCCAACACAGGCGGAAGTAGTTCTGCAGGCCTTAGACGGGAGCACTGGCTTAGACCGCCATCTCGCGGAGGGCGGGCAAAGGTGTGCTGCTACCGAATCCTCGACCGGGGGGATGGAAGAGTAGCCCTTCTGCGGCGCCGTCCACTGAAGCGAGAGAGGTGGAGACGTGGGATCGAATCCTGGCGAGAGAGGTGCGTTCCACGATTTAGAGAGCTCGGCGTGGAGTTCCGGCAGGAAGGGGCGGCCGGACGCTGGCGCCAGCGGTGACGGCTTTGAAGAAAGCAGCCGTCGAGTCTGTTGGGAGCCTGCTCAGGGGCGGTGACCACTCGAGCCCGAGGCGGTCGACGGCCTGTGTGAGGAGGCGTATCAGTTCCCTTCGACTCGGCGCGGGTCCTGCTGGATTCCTGGGCGATGAGGAGGCTTGTGACCACTCCTCGCTGTCGAAGCCATGATGGAACAGCAGCCCTTGTCCTCCGCCTCGCTCTCCGAGGTGGCTGCAGTGCGGCCGCTCGGCGGCAACTGCGCGTCCCGGGGGGGCGGGGAGGGTGAACGCGTTGCTCGAGGGAGAGGCTCCGGCGAGACAGTCGCTTCTAAGATCCGGTTCCGGCAGCCTTTGGGAGCGGCGCTTCTTCCGGCGCGGCGAAACAGCAGGCGGCGCGGCGGCTGCGCAGATGATGTTGCGGTCTCCGGCGCTGAGAGGGGTGCGGCATGAACCGCAGGTGCGAGGCATCTTTAAAAAGACGCTCGTGCTCTTTTGTGAAGTTCACTGAGGAACTAGTTTGCTTTAAAAAGGATACGTCGCCGGATGGCGTAGCTCACAGGATGGCTGAAGGTGGCGGCGCCGGCTTCTTCGAGCGCTGTCCAAGCTTGCTTGATGCCCCCCGAACGGCGACGTGGCTTCTTGCAGTTTCAGAGATGCGAAGAGCTTCGCTGAAGAGATGAAAATCAGGGTTCCAGCCTACGAACTGCGCTTATATACACCCTAGCCACGCCCATTCTGGCGGGCTTTGGGACAGTGAGCGAGCGGGTGCCTCTCATTGGGCGCGAGTTCACGCAAGTTCGTCTATAGGCTGCAGCAGTTGCCGCAGAGCAACCAATGAGCTCGCTAGCTAGCCCGCTCAAGGTCTGCAGTTGCTGCACTGCGTTGACAAATGATACAAAATTAAGGATAATTTTTTGGCTTCAATATCTCAGAAAAGATGAATCTTTCCCGTAGCGTAAGCTAGCTTACGCAATACGAGAGAACCTCTCGTAAGAGAACAGTATGCTTTATTATGTTCCTTTATGAAATAGTACTCAACTCACCCTAATTTAACAAGCTGATGCAACTATCAACTCATAAACATGCACAATGAGCATAAAAAATTAATTCCCACGAGCCATGCATTTGGTGCCATTCAAACAAATTGGAAGTGGGCACTTCCTGTATGATTCGGTGAAAAAAGCCTTGAATCATATGCCAGCAACTTCAGCCGTCGAGTACTCCTTCCTGGGGCCTTCAGATACAACATGTAACGAATTCATGTCCCTTGGTGTTAAGCAAGTAAAAATCAAGAAAAATATTCCTGAAAAATGATTGTCACATTACACACATTAGTCAGCCAATGAAGCACTTAACAAAGTCATTCAGACTTGAACCTTTTCACAGTGACTATGGGGCCCCTGAGAAGCTACATATTTCAATTTGGAGCCATTTGGACCTTTCCAAGTCATGTCCACGGTCCCGCTGTGAAAATGAATGGTACAAATTGTAAGTGGGATTGCTCTTCCCGATGTCCCAAAGACCCCAGATTTTGCACGGTGACACGTCAAGGGCCCCTTATCGACATACTAAGAGGACTAAGGCCTAGGGTGCAAAAAAGTATTTTTCATCAATTTCAACAGATCTCTCAATCAATGAGACAGGCTGCATTTTGGGCCTGTGTGAGACAGTCCGTTCATCGGAGCCTTTAATACTCAGCAATCCCCCAGGGCTTCCAATCTCTAGAACCTGACTCGGGGGCCCCTGGCGATCAGATATCTGAAATTTCGAGGTCCTGCGACCTCGGGAACCCCCTTTTCTAGACGTCCCACTATCCCTTTCAATCAATGCATTTTTCACAACGTGTTTGTGGACAATGTCCCTAAATGGGCCAAATGAATGGAAAATAAGGTCAAAAGGTCACGAGACTCTCCACGCTGTCTAAGGGCACCCTGACGATGTGCATATGTCGATTTCGAGTCGTTCAGACCTTTCTGAGCCCCGTCCTCCAACCCATTGTAGAAAACATCCCATGTACAATTTGTCCCATTAAATTGATTGGAATTGGGACTACCCACATTACATTTTTGGGATGTGCATATCTCAGCTCTAGACAGACTTGGGAAGCTGAAACTTGTATTTCTGTTCATCTCCAAGCCTCCTCTTTCTATGGTATAAATTCTGTACAGAATACACAAATACAACATGTTTATGCAACTTACAACTCATAAACATGCATCATTTGCCTAAAAAATGAAAGTGTCCATAAGCATTTTGTCCTATGGAGACTCAACAGCAGGTTTATGGGCTATTCATTTGAAACACTTAACATTTACATGCAGTTTTATTGACAAAATCCCTTTGGCAGCACTCAGAATACACAATACAACAAGTTGATGCAACTATCAACTCATAAACATGCACAATTAGCTTCAGAGTGAGACTCAAAGGTCAATGATTAATCATTACCATTGTAATTGTCTTATAGTTGGAGAACCATTGAAACTGGCTTGAAAGTGGAGATGGGGGGAGGGGATCCAAATACAAGCCAAAACATGCAATTGAGGTTGTAGTGGGGGGAAACAGTATGCTTTATTATGTTCCTTTATGAAATGGTACTCAACTCAGCCTAATTTAACAAGCTGATGCAACTATCAACTCATAAACATGCACAATGAGCATAAAAAATTAATTCCCACGAGCCATGCATTTGGTGCCATTCAAACAAATTGGAAGTGGGCACTTCCTGTATGATTTGGTGAAAAAAGCCTTGAATCATATGCCAGCAACTTCAGCCGTCGAGTACTCCTTCCTGGGGCCTTCAGATACAACATGTAACGAATTCATGTCCCTTGGTGTTAAGCAAGTACTTTAAAATAAATCAAGAAAAATATTCCTGAAAAATGATTGTCACATTACACACATTAGTCAGCCAATGAAGCACTTAACAAAGTCATTCAGACTTGAACCTTCTCACAGTGACTATGGGGCCCCTGAGAAGCTACAGATTTCAATTTGGAGCCATTTGGACCTTTACAAGTCATGTCCACGGTCCCGCTGTGAAAATGAATGGTACAAATTGTAAGTGGGATTGCTCTTCCCGATGTCCCAAAGACCCCAGATGTTGCACGGTGACATGTCAAGGGCCCCTTATCGACATACTAAGAGGACTAAAGCCTAGGGTGCAAAAAAGTATTTTTCATCAATTTCAACAGATCTCTCAATCAATGAGACAGGCTGCATTTTGGGCCTGTGTGCGATAGTCCGTTCATCGGAGCCTTTAATACTCAGCAATCCCCCAGGGCTTCCAATCTCTAGGACCTGACTCGGGGGCCCCTGGCGATCAAATATCTGAAATTTCGAGGTCCTGCGACCTCGGGAACCCCCTTTTCTAGACGTCCCACTATCCCTTTCAATCAATGCATTTTTCACAACGTGTTTGTGGACAATGTCCCTAAATGGGCCAAATGAATGGAAAATAAGGTCAAAAGGTCACGAGACTCTCCACGCTGTCTAAGGGCACCCTGACGATGCGCATATGTCGTTTTTGAGTCGTTTGGACCTTTCGGTGCCCCGTCGATTTCGAGTCGTTCGGACCTTTCTGAGCCCCGTACTCCAACCCGTTGTAGAAAACATCCCATGTACAATTTGTCCCATTAAATTGATTGGAATTGGGACTACCCACATTAAATTTTTGGGATGTGCATATCTCAGCTCTAGACAGACTTGGGAAGCTGAAACTTGTATTTCTGTTCATCTCCAAGCCTCCTCTTTCTATGGTATAAATTCTGTACAGAATACACAAATACAACATGTTTATGCAACTTACAACTCATAAACATGCATCATTTGCCTAAAAAATGCCCCATCCATTGACCTGTTGTAGAAAACGAATGAAATTAATGGCAGATGGACTTTTTCTAGAAAGCTCCTCTGGGCCCCAAATTTCACACGGCGGTAGCCTGACGTCCCCCGAAAGACATACCGAGAGCACGTGGCTCTAGAAAAAAGGAAAAGTTTTTTTGGGGAGTTTGTGCAAGATTCCCTCAAAATCCTTTTGCACTTAAAGCTTGAAAGAGCCTCTTGAAGGATGAGAGGCCACTAGGGTTAGGGTTTGAATATAAGCTCAGGAATGTTTTAGAGACCCCAAGCTTTGGTTCCTGATTCGTGGGGACCGGACGCTCGCGGATCGGGAGTTTCGAGAGCCTGCGACCTTTTGACCCCTCTTTTCCAGACGTCCCACAATCCCTTTGAATCAATGCATTTTTCACAACGTTTTTGTGGACAACGTCCCTAAATGGGCCAAATGAATGGAAAATAAGGTCAAAAGGTCACGAAACTCCCCACGCTGTCTAAGGACGCCCTGACGACGCGCATATGTCGTTTTTGAGTCGTTTGGACCTTTCGGTGCCCCGTCCATTGACCTGTTGTAGAAAATGAATGAAATTAATGGCAGATGGACTTTTTCTAGAAAGCTCCTCTGGGCCCCAAACTTCACGTGCTGGTAGTCCGGGGCCCCTAGAGTGTCGTATTAAAAGCGGAACTCTCTTGAAATAATTTTTTTTTCCATTTTTTTTTGGCTTGAATGTGAGAATCAAACTCACAGGCCTTTTGCTCTCAAAGCCAGAAAGAGCCTCTTGCATGTGCAAAGTCATTTGGGTGTTCATTTAAGGTCTAGAGCTGAAAGAGTGCATTCGGAAAATGTCTAGAGCTTCCAAATTTTAGGCACTGATTTGGGGGCCCCTGGGGATCCAGAATCCCAAATTTCGAGGTCCTGCGACCTTTTGACCTCTTTTTACAAGAAATCCCATGTGCCCATTGAACCAATGCAATTCTACAGCGGTTTTGTGTACGGGGTTAAAATTGATGCTCAGACCTGGGGGCTTCGAATGCTTCATTGTTGGGCCCTCAGAAACAACATATTAAAAAGGTGTGTCCCTCAGAGTTAAGGAAGTACTTTAAAAAAAATCAAGAAAAATATTAGAGGAAAATTATTGTCACATTACACACATTAGTCCAGCCAATTAAGCACTTAACGAAGCCATTGGGACTTGAAACTTTGCCCACTGACTAGGGGGGTCCCTGTGAAGCTACTGATATCAATTTGGAGTCGTTTGGAGCTTTCGGAGTCGTGTACATGGTCCCGCTGTGAAAATGAATGGTACAAAAGGAGAGTGGGACGTGTTCTAACGTTGCACCCTGAGCTCCAACGGACCCCAAATTTCACACGGTGACACGTCAAAAGACCCTTATCGACATACTAAGAGGACTAAGGTCTAGGATGTAAAAAAGTATTTTTCATTATTTTCAACAGATCTCTCTGCCTGTCACAGGAATCAATGAGACAGGCTGCATTTTAGGCCTGTGAGCAATGCTACATTCATCAGAGGTTTTAATACTTAGCAAGCCCCAAGGGCCTCCAAAATTTAGGACCGGGCTCAGGGGCCCCTGAGAAGCTACTGTTGTCAATTTGGAGCCGTTTGGACCTTTCGGGGTCGTGTACACGGACCCGCTGTGTAAATACAAGGTACAAATCGCACGTGGGATGTGCTCTAACTTTGCTCCCCGAGCTCCGACAGAGCCGAAATTTCACTCGGTTGCACACCTGGTGCCCCTCTATCACGTACTAAGAGGGCAGACACCTCCTGCCATTCTTTTTTTTCACCTTCAAAATATGCCATTTCGAGGGTGTGGGCGGGCACCCCGGCCACCAAACGCGTGGCCCGTGAAATCCCAGAGCGTAAAAACCTATTTGGGAAAAACAGTTGGTCAGGGGGATGATAATGGGTCCGTGGACAGCCCCGCCCCCCCTGGGTGGTCTGGGGGTCTCATTGGTCACTTTTGGAAAAATAGTTGGTCAGGGGGATGATAATGGGTCCATGGACAGCCCCGCCCCCCCAGGGTGGTCAGGGGGTCTCACTGGTCAGTTTGGGTAAAATAGTGGGTCAGGGGGATGATAATGGGTCCGTGGACAGCCCCGCCCCCCCCCAGGGTGGTCAGGGGGTCTCACTGGTCAGTTTGGGTAAAATAGTGGGTCAGGGGGATGATAATGGGTCCGTGGACAGCCCCCCCCCCCCCCAGGGTGGTCACTGGGCATCGTGAGTGGTCAGCGGGCAGACAGTGGGACCGTGGGACGCCGGGGGTCTCACCGCAGCTTATAGCACTCCCTATGTGTGTCGGTCATGTTCCGGACCGCAGAGACCGATAAGCTCCATCTGTCCATTGAGATCGTCTACAGGAGGGCGGTACACGGACCTGTCACCGTCCCTTGCATCCGTCAAACGTACAATGGCCATTGATCTCAATAGGACTTTTTCCACCAACTCTCTAAGTTCCCTTACCCACGGCACTCAACATCATCAAGTTTGTGTCTTTGAAGACTATGGGGCCGCCGGGAGTTTTATGGATTTTGAGTTGGCCAAGAGACTGTGTGTGAATTGGTCAGGAGGAGGAAGTTTGTTAAAATGTAAAACTGTCTATGAAGTGAACATATCTCTGTTCCATCTTAACAGGATTTTTTGTGGAACGCTGTTGTTGCTAATAAGTATTTTTGGAATGAGGATGAACTGAGAAATGAGGGAGTGTGGAAATGGGTTGATGGCACCACATTGACAACTGGTTGAGTGATTACTGAATTTCACTGATCATTTGCCAGAACATTTCTCTACAGTCACAAATAACTATCCTACACAGATTTGTATGGAGATAAATCGTTGAAAAACTCGAGAGCTTGCATATTAGTAAAAATAAATATATAAATATTTGTACTCGTAAGTTGAAACATACACTAACAGCACCGATGTGAAAACTTGTAAAATAAAACTGTGAAGTTGAATGTTGCAATTGCACTCACAGACAATATTTCAAAGCTTGTGTTTCGAATTCACAAGACAAGAAGTCACAAATGTGTAAAATGGGGTGCCTGGTTAGCTCAAGGAGTAAAAACGCTGAGAATTTATGAGTTCAAATCCAGGGCATGCTAAGTAACTCCAGCCAGGTCTCCTAAGCAACCAAATTGTCCCGGTTGCTAGGGAGGGTAGAGTCACATGGGGTAACCTCCTATAGTGTGGTATACTCTCGTTAGGGCACATGGTGTGTTGTGCTGGAATGCTGCGGTGGATGCCATTAACCCTCCAAATGCACCATGTCTCTGCGGTAATGCTTTCAACAAGCCACATGATAACATGTGTGGATTGATGGTCCCAGACACAGAGACAACTAATTAATTAATCAACTAATTGGCCTGTACACTTAAATTACATTTATATATTTATGAAAAATAATACCTTGATAAAATGTTTAATCTCTTTTCATGGGTTCTGTTGGTCTAGTGGTAGCATGTCCACTAACCATGCATATCAACCTGGGTTTTCAAAGGTTATGTGCATGACATTGGCATATGCTTATAACTACTCATGAACCTGCCAAAAGATAATGTTTCAGAACAGCATTTTTTTTTTTTTGGAGAGCAAGTACAAATGCCAAATTGACTAATGGGTGAGAATAAATTAGAATAAACTCTGTGAAAGCATGATCAATTTCTTCAGAATCTTAATTCTGTTTGTTTGGCAAAATCTTACATTTATTTAACCATGGAAGCGAGCCCAGCAGAAGGGTCTTCATCAAACGTAGAACGGATTCTGTCAGCCCTCTCTGATCAATCCGCAACCATTCAGAGGCATGACCAGGCTCTGTCAGAGAACCTTCACCTTCAGAGTCATTAGTCTCAAGCCGCCTCATCCCGAGACCCACCACCTGATCTTTCATCAGGACCTATACTTTCTTTGCCGTCAGAGCCCAGACTACCAGCCCCTGAACAATTTGATGGCAGCCCTGACATATGTAGAGGCTTCATTACCCAGTGTACCCTGGCCTTACAGCTCCAGCCCAGCAGCTTTCCAGCTGAAAGTAGTAAAGTGGCCTACATCATTACCCTTCTCACAGGCAAGGCATTGGACTGGGCATCAGCCTTATGGGATCAGAAATCCCCACTCATAACCAACAGCTAAGCTTTCATTTCTGAGATGAAGAGAGTATTCCTGCATCCAGCTAGTGGGGAAGATGTGGATCATTGCTTGCTCCATCTCTCCCAAGGTACCCGGAGTGCAGCAGAGTTTGTGTTAGGAATATTTTTGATCTAGTCGCTATCTCCAATTCCCTGGTCCTGTCTGTCTATGTTCGTGCCCAGTGAGGTGCAGTCGTGAGTCTCTGGAGACTTTGCGAAGGAAGTAGAAAGAACAACACACAGTCGGTCTGTATTCAATCTACTCAATGTTTATTAGAGACAATAAGCAGCCAATGGGAAAGCGGTAACAAGGCCTAGGGTCAAGGGGGAGAAAATGGGTGTAGAGGCCATATACAGATGTTCCAGCCGTGATAACTTACGGTTGACCTTGTGGACAGGTGTGACCTTATTCAGATCACAGAAATAAGTATGCGGAACATGATAAAGAGGAAAAAACGGTCAGCAGTTGCTAAATATATTGACTCACTATCGTGCGCACTGCAGCCTGCATCTGGGGTCAACTGAGCACACATGGAATGTCATAAGCACACACACACACACACACACGGAGCAGAACATAATGTACAATTTCATATTTCTAACAGTTTGCCATCGAGTTTCACACCCTTGCCACGGAGAGTGGATGGATCAACAAGCCTTGAGAGCCACCTTTCACCACGCCTTGTCTCCTGAGCTCAAGGACGAGTTGGCGTTTCCTGGACCACGCCCCTGATCTTTAGTCCCGCATTGACGTAGCCATCCAGGTAGACCATCACCTTAGAGGACGCCAACAGGAGCAACAGCAGGAGGTCACATTGCGGGAGTCGGCCAACCCAGTCAAACTACCTTCATCCCCTAACGACCCTGAAGAACCCATGCAGCTGGGTAGAACCAGAATTTCCCAAGCGGAACGCAACCGACAGATGATGAACAGGTGCTGTCTCTATTGTGGCAAGTCGTGGCCATTTTCACCTTGCATGTCCTGAGTTGTCGGGAAAAGCCAACTTTTGCCCAGGAGGAGGTGGGCCAGGGCGAGAATAGGAACCACACCCTGCTCAGCGACCTCTGGTTTGACCATCCATGCCACTCTTACCCACGGCACTCAACATCATCAAGTTTGTGTCTTTGAAGACTATGGGGCCGCCGGGAGTTTTATGGATTTTGAGTTGGCCAAGAGACTGTGTGTGAATTGGTCAGGAGGAGGAAGTTTGTTAAAATGTAAAACTGTCTATGAAGTGAACATATCTCTGTTCCATCTTAACAGGATTTTTTGTGGAACGCTGTTGTTGCTAATAAGTATTTTTGGAATGAGGATGAACTGAGAAATGAGGGAGTGTGGAAATGGGTTGATGGCACCACATTGACAACTGGTTGAGTGATTACTGAATTTCACTGATCATTTGCCAGAACATTTCTCTACAGTCACAAATAACTATCCTACACAGATTTGTATGGAGATAAATCGTTGCAAAACTCGAGAGCTTGCATATTAGTAAAAATAAATATATAAATATTTGTACTCGTAAGTTGAAACATACACTAACAGCACCGATGTGAAAACTTGTAAAATAAAACTGTGAAGTTGAATGTTGCAATTGCACTCACAGACAATTTTTCAAAGCTTGTGTTTCGAATTCACAAGACAAGAAGTCACAAATGTGTAAAATGGGGTGCCTGGGTAGCTCAAGGAGTAAAAACGCTGAGAATTTATGAGTTCAAATCCAGGTTATGCTGAGTGACTCCAGCCAGGTCTCCTAAGCAACCAAATTGTCCGGTTGCTAAGGAGGGTAGAGTCACATGGGGTAACCTCCTATAGTGTGGTATACTCTCATTAGGGCACATGGTGTTTTGTGCTGGAATGCTGCGGTGGATGCCATTAACCCTCCAAATGCACCATGTCTCTGCGGTAATGCTTTCAACAAGCCACATGATAACATGCTTGGATTGATGGTCCCAGACACAGAGGCAACTAATTAATTAATCAACTAATTGGCCTGTACACTTAAATTACATTTATATATTTATGAAAAATAATACCTTGATAAAATGTTTAATCTCTTTTCATGGGTTCAGTTGGTCTAGTACTGCATGTCCACTAACCATGCATATCAACCTGGGTTTTCAAAGGTTATGTGCATGACATTGGCATATGCTTATACCTACTCATGAACCTGCCAAAAGATAATGTTTCAGAACAGCATTTTTTTTTTTTTTTTTTTTTTTGGAGAGCAATTACAAATGCCAAATTGACTAATGGGTGAGAATAAATTAGAATAAACTCTGTGAAAGCATGATCAATTTCTTCAGAATCTTAATTCTGTTTGTTTGGCAAAATCTTACATTTATTTAACCATGGAAGCGAGCCCAGCAGAAGGGTCTTCATCAAACGTAGAACGGATTCTGTCAGCCCTCTCTGATCAATCGCAACCATTCAGAGGCATGACCAGGCTCTGTCAGAGAACCTTCACCTTCAGAGTCATCAGTCTGAAGCCGCCTCATCCCGAGACCCACCACCTGATCTTTCATCAGGACCTATACTTTCTTTGCCGTCAGAGCCCAGACTACCAGCCCCTGAACAATTTGATGGCAGCCCTGACATATGTAGAGGCTTCATTACCCAGTGTACCCTGGCCTTACAGCTCCAGCCCAGCAGCTTTCCAGCTGAAAGTAGTAAAGTGGCCTACATCATTACCCTTCTCACAGGCAAGGCATTGGACTGGGCCTCAGCCTTATGGGATCAGAAATCCCCACTCATAACCAACAGCCAAGCTTTCATTTCTGAGATGAAGAGCGTATTCCTGCATCCAGCTAGTGGGGGAGATGTGGATCATCGCTTGCTCCATCTCTCCCAAGGTACCCGGAGTGCAGCATAGTTTGTGTTAGGAATATTTTTGATCTAATCGCGATCTCCAGTTCCCTGGTCCTGTCTGTCTATGTTCGTGCCCAGTGAGGTGCAGTCGTGAGTCTCTGGAGACTTTGCGAAGGAAGTAGAAAGAACAACACACAGTCGGTCTGTATTCAATCTACTCAATGTTTATTAGAGACAATAAGCAGCCAATGGGAAAGCGGTAACAAGGCCTAGGGTCAAGGGGGAGAAAATGGGTGTAGAGGCCATATACAGATGTTCCAGCCGTGATAACTTACGGTTGACCTTGTGGATGGGTGTGACCTTATTCATATCACAGAAATAAGTATGCGGAACATGATAAAGAGGAAAAAACGGTCAGCAGTTGCTAAATATATTGACTCACTATCGTGCGCACTGCAGCCTGCATCTGGGGTCAACTGAGCACACATGGAAGGTCATAAGCACACACACACACACACACACACACACACACACACACACACGGAGCAGAACATAATGTACAATTTCATATTTCTAACAGTTTGCCATCGAGTTTCACACCCTTGCCACGGAGAGTGGATGGATCAACAAGCCTTGAGAGCCACCTTTCACCACGCCTTGTCTCCTGAGCTCAAGGACGAGTTGGCGTTTCCTGGACCACGTGCCTGATCTTTAGTCCCTCATTGACGTAGCCATCCAAGTAGACCATCACCTTAGAGAACGCCAACAGGAGCAACAGCAGGAGGTCAGATTGCGGGAGTCGGCCAACCCAATCAAACTACCTTCGTCCCCTAACGACCATGAGGAACCCATGCAGCTGGGTAGAACCAGAATTTCCCAAGCGGAACGCAACCGACAGATGATGAACAGGTGCTGTCTCTATTGTGGCAAGTCGTGGCCATTTTCACCTTGCATGTCCTGAGTTGTCGGGAAAAGCCAACTTTTGCCCAGGAGGAGGTGGGCCAGGGTGAGAATAGGAACCACACCCTGCTCAGCGACCTCTGGTTTGACCATCCATGCCACTCTTACCCACGGCACTCAACATCATCAAGTTTCTGTCTTTGAAGACTATGGGGCCGCCGGGAGTTTTATGGATTTTGAGTTGGCCAAGAGACTGTGTGTGAATTGGGAGTGTGTGTGAATTGGTCAGGAGGAGGAAGTTTGTTAAAATGTAAAACTGTCTATGAAGTGAACATATCTCTGTTCCATCTTAACAGGATTTTTTGTGGAACGCTGTTGTTGCTAATAAGTATTTTTGGAATGAGGATGAACTGAGAAATGAGGGAGTGTGGAAATGGGTTGATGGCAACACATTGACAACTGTTTGAGTGATTACTGAATTTCACTGATCATTTGCCAGAACATTTCTCTACAGTCACAAATAACTATCCTACACAGATTTGTATGGAGATAAATCGTTGCAAAACTCGAGAGCTTGCATATTAGTAAAACTAAATATATAAATATTTGTACTCGTAAGTTGAAACATACACTAACAGCACCGATGTGAAAACTTGTAAAATAAAACTGTGAAGTTGAATGTTGCAATTGCACTCACAGACAATATTTCAAAGTTTGTGTTTCGAATTCACAAGACAAGAAGTCACAAATGTGTAAAATGGGGTGCCTGGGTAGCTCAAGGAGTAAAAACGCTGAGAATTTATGAGTTCAAATCCAGGTTATGCTGAGTGACTCCAGCCAGGTCTCCTAAGCAACCAAATTGTCCGGTTGCTCGGGAGGGTAGAGTCACATGGGGTAACCTCCTATAGTGTGGTATACTCTCGTTAGGGCACATGGTGTGTTGTGCGTGAATGCTGCTGTGGATGCCATTAACCCTCCAAATGCACCATGTCTCTGTGGTAATGCTTTCAACAAGCCACATGATAACATGCTTGGATTGATGGTCCCAGACACAGAGGCAACTAATTAATTAATCAACTAATTGGCCTGTACACTTAAATTACATTTATATATTTATGAAAAATAATACCTTGATAAAATGTTTAATCTCTTTTCATGGGTTCAGTTGGTCTAGTGGTAGCATGTCCACTAACCATGCATATCAACCTGGGTTTTCAAAGGTTATGTGCATGACATTGGCATATGCTTATAACTACTCATGAACCTGCCAAAAGATAATGTTTCAGAACAGCATTTTTTTTTTTTTTTTTTTTTTTTTTGTGGAGAGCAAGTACAAATGCCAAATTGACTAATGGGTGAGAATAAATTAGAATAAACTCTGTGAAAGCATGATCAATTTCTTCAGAATCTTAATTCTGTTTGTTTGGCAAAATCTTACATTTATTTAACCATGGAAGCGAGCCCAGCAGAAGGGTCTTCATCAAACGTAGAACGGATTCTGTCAGCCCTCTCTGATCAATCCACAACCATTCAGAGGCATGACCAGGCTCTGTCAGAGAACCTTCACCTTCAGAGTCATCAGTCTCAAGCCGCCTCATCCCGAGACCCAGCACCTGATCTTTCATCAGGACCTATACTTTCTTTGCTGTCAGAGCCCAGACTACCAGCCCCTGAACGATTTGATGGCAGCCCTGACATATGTAGAGGCTTCATTACCCAGTGTACCCTGGCCTTCCAGCTCCAGCCCAACAGCTTTCCCGCTGAAAGTAGTAAAGTGGCCTACATCATTACCCTTCTCACAGGCAAGGCTTTGGACTGGGCCTCAGCCTTATGGGATCAGAAATCCCCACTCATAACCAACAGTCAAGCTTTCATTTCTGAGATGAAGACAGTATTCCTGCATCCAGCTAGTGGGGGAGATGTGGATCATCGCTTGCTCCATCTCTCCCAAGGTACCCGGAGTGCAGCAGAGTTTGCCATCGAGTTTCGCACCCTTGCCACGGAGAGTGGATGGAATCAACAAGACTTGAGAGCCACCTTTCACCACACCTTGTCTCCTGAGCTCAAGGACGAGTTGGCATTCCGGGACCCCGCGCCTGATCTCGAGTCCCTCATTGACGTAGCCATCCGGGTAGACATCGCCTTAGAGAACGCCAACAGGAGCGACAGCAGGAGGTCAGATTGTGGGAGTCTGCCAACCCAATCATACTGCCTTTGTCCCCTATCAACCCCTAGGTACCCATGCAGCTGGGTAGACCCAGAATTTCCCAAGCGGAACGCAACTGACGGATGATGAACAGGTTCTGTCTCTAATGTGGCAAGTCGGGCCATTTTCGCCTTGCATGTCCTGAATTGTCGGGAAAAGCCAACTCTCACCCAGGAGGAGGGGGGCCAGGGCGAGTATAGGAACCACACCCTGCTCGGCAACCTCTGGTTTGTCCATCCATGCCACTCTTACCCACAGCACTCAACATCATCAAGTTTATGTCTTTGTAGACTATGGGGCCGATGGGAGTTTTATGGATTTTGAGTTGGCCAAGAGACTATCTATTCTGCCCATTACCCTTCAAGAACCCCTTAACATTACAGTAGTTGATGGCAGCCCCCTGGGTTCTGGACAAGTCTGTCAACGTACCCCACCTCTCCAGCTAAGTGTGGGGCAACACCAGGAACAAATACAATTCCCAAAGACCCCTTGATAGTTGACACCATAGACACTGCCATCAGTTGCTACTTCAATCATAGTCAGAAGTCCAGGAACATTCTCAAAGGAGCCAGAGCCTCCGCAGTTATTACTAGACACACCCTATGTACGAAGACAAAAAGATGCAGTCACTCATAGCAAAAGCAACTTTGTTGCAACTTTGCCAATATAGTACTTGCAGCATAGATGCATGAAGCCTACTTTACTAGTGTAAAGTTACAACCTGGTGTAAATTTACCAGCCCCATCTAATATCGACCTACCAATTCTTTAGTCAAGTAGTTTAATTTCAAATTGAAACATTACCTTCATGATGTAGATGTTGTCATTGCTGTTCACTCCCCAACAGCTGTACGGGCCACAGCTGTAATACTTCAGCTTTCCAGTAAGTTGCACCCAAGGAATTGTGCTGGATGGGCCATTGTTGTTAGCATCCATATTTAAGCAGTATATGTCATCATTCATATTTACACCCGCAATGAACTGATCACCTCCAGCATCCACCTGTTTTAGAAGGCCTATGAAAACATAATTAATCTGACTATACTGCATACTAATAAGAACTATAAACTATGTAAATGGGATAACACACTTTACCTGGAAACTGCACAAAACGGCCACTCTGAAACTTGAAGATGTTATTTGTCACATTCACCCCCAGCTGACCAGCAGGACCAATACTGAAGTGTTTGAGAGGTACATTTGTCTTTGTAAAGATGTTATCAAACAAGACAAAGACTTCATTCTGATTGTTCACTCCAACCACTGAGCCCGAACCAGCATCTATCTGCTTCAGTGTTCCACTCATCACCTCACAATTCAGAGCTAGAAATAAAACAAATATGCATATTCAATATTCCAATTTTATGAAAGAATGGGAATAAAATAAATAAAAAATAAAAACACCCAAGCCTACCCAAAGTGTAAAGGAACTGGCAGCTGAAGAGTAGTAGGATGCACTGATAAGCCCACATTGTTCCACGATGAAAATTGTTTGCTTGAACCTGTTCATAAACAGAATGCATTTTAATCGTTTTTAGCAGATATAAAAATTATAAAAACATTACATGTGTTTCTCTTGATTTCCTAACCCTAACTCTGCATTACCTGTAATGAATTACCTGGTTAGACAACTGTCACATCTGCTGTATATGTGATGTAGGCAGGCAGAGGTTGTGGATCTATGTGCAGCTTTTATTTACAAAAACAGAGGAAAACTCAGGACAAAGGAAAAACAAGGAAACCTAGTACAGAGCATAACACATGCAAGAACTAACAAGGAACAAGGAAACTAAAAGGGCTTATATACAAAAAGGAACAAACATGGGAATAAGGAACACCTGGGGAACAATCAGGGAAGGAGAACTAATCAGGGGAAAACCAATCATAAAAAGAAACTACAAAGGACTACAAAAACCAAACAGAAAACAGGAACTAAACTAAACTTCAAAATAACAGTACAAAAACAAAAGACAACAGAGAACATGACAGAGCCCCCACTTTAAGGAGCGGATTCCAGATGCTCCAAAAAAGCAACAACAAAAAAGAACCCAAGAAAAACAAAAAACAAATTGTCCAAGGGGGCAAACAGGCAGTCCAAGGGGGCACAGGGGGCAAATAGGCAGTCCAAGGGGGCACAGGGGGCAAACAGGCAGTCCACAGGATGGGGACTGGGTCAGGGGGCCTGGAAGGAGGCCACAGGACGGGGACTGGGTCAGGGGGCCTGGGAGGAGGCCACAGGACAGGGACCGGGTCAGGGGGCCTGGGAGGAGGCCACAGGACGGGGACCGGGTCAGGGGGCCTGGGAGGAGGCCACAGGATGGGGACCGGGTCAGGGGGCCTGGGAGGAGGCCACAGGACGGGGACCGGGTCAGGGGGCCTGGGAGGAGGCCACAGGACGGGAACAGGGTCAGGGGGCCTGGGAGGAGGCCACAGGACAGGGACCGGGTCAGGAGGCCTGGGAGGAGGCCACAGGACAGGGACCGGGTCAGGAGGCCTGGGAGGAGGAGGCCACAGGACAGGGACTGGGTCAGGGGGCCTGGGAGGAGGCCACAGGACGGGAACAGGGTCAGGAGGCCTGGGAGGAGGCCACAGGACAGGGACTGGGTCAGGGGGCCTGGGAGGAGGCCACAGGTCAGGAACAGGGTCAGGGGGCCTGGGAGGAGGCCACCGGACAGGGGCAGGTTCAGGAGGCCTGGGAGGAGGCCACAGGACAGGGGCCGGGTCAGGAGGCCTGGGAGGAGGCCACAGGTCAGGAACAGGGTCAGGGGGCCTGGGAGGAGGCACCGGACAGGGGCAGGTTCAGGAGGCGGAGCTGAGGGAGGCTCAGGATGCGGAGCCGTGTGAGGCTCAGGAGGCAGAGCTGAGTGAGGTGGCGCCATAGGAGGCTCTAGAGGCGGAGACCTGGAAGGCTCTAGAGGCGGAGCCGAGGGAGGTGGCGCCGTAGGAGGCTCTAGAGGCGGAGCCGTGGAAGGCTCGGGAGGCGGAGCTGAGGGAGGTGGCGCCGTAGGAGGCTCAAGAGGCAGAGCCGTGGAAGGCTCGGGAGGAGGAGCTGAGGGAGGTGGCGCTGTAGGAGGCTCTAGAGGTGGAGCCCTGGAAGGCTCTGGAGATGGAGCCGTAGGAGGCGGAGCCGTGGAAGGCTCAGGAATTGAAGCCATGGGAGGCTCGAGGGGTGGAGCCCTGGGAGGTAGAGCCGTGAAAGGCCCTAGAGGCGGAGCCCTGGAAGGCGGAGCCCTGGGAGGTTCGGGAGGCTCGAGAGGCGGAGCTGTGGGAGGCTCAGGAGGTGGAGCCGTGGGAGGCTCAGGAGGCGGAGCCGTGGGAGGCTCAGGAGGCAGAGCTGAGTGAGGCTCAGGAGGCGGAGCCGAGGGAGGTGGCGCAGTAGGAGGCTCTAGAGGCGGGGCCGTGGAAGGCTCGGGAAGCGGGCTGAGGGAGGTCGCGCCGTAGGAGGGTCTAGAGGCGGAGCCGTGGAAGGCTCGGGAGGCAGAGCTGAGGGAGGTGGCGCCGTAGGAGGTGGAGCCGTGGAAGGCTCAGGAATTGAAGCCATGGAAGGCTTGAGGAGCGGAGCCCTGGGAGGCTCGGGAGGTGGAGCCCTGGGAGGCGGAGCCCTGGGCGGCTCGGGAGGCGGAGCCCTGGGAGGCTCGAGTGACTTGAGAGGAGGAGCCCTGGAAGACTCGAGAGACTTGGGGTGAGGATCCCTGGGAGGTTTGGGAGGCTCGAGATGCGGAGCCCTGGGAGGCTAGAGAGGCGGAGCCCTGGGAGGCGGAGGTGTCGAAGGCTCGAGGGGCAAAGTCTTGGGAGGCTCGAGGAGCAGAGCCCTGGGAGGCTCGGGAGGTGGAGCCCTGGGAGGCGGAGCCCTGGGTGGCTCGAGTGACTTGAGAGGAGGAGCCCTGGAAGACTTGAGAGACTTGGGAGGAGGAGCCCTGGGAGGCTCGAGAGACTTGGGAGGCGGAGCCCTGGAAGGCTCGGGAGGAGGAGCCCTGGAAGACTTGGGAGACTTGGGAGGCGGAGCCCTGGAAGACTCGGGAGGAGGAGCCCTGGAAGACTCGAGAGACTTGGGAGGCGGAGCCCTGGAAGGCTCGGGAGGAGGAGCCCTGGAAGACTTGGGAGACTTGGGAGGCGGAGCCCTGGAAGACTCGGGAGACTTGAGAGGCAGAGCCCTGGGAGGCTTGAGAGGCGGAGCCCTGGGAGGCTCGAGAGGCGGAGCCCTGGGAGGCTCGAGAGGCTCGGGAGGAGGAGCCCTGGGAGGCTTGGGAGGAGAAGCCCTGGAAGGCTCAAGAGACTTGAGAGGCGGAGCCCTGGAAGGCTCGGGAGGCTCGAGAGGAGCAGCCCTGGAAGGCTCGGGAGGAGCTGGCTCTTGGACGGTCATGGCTGCCGGCGCTGGCTCTGGGACGGTCGAGGCTACAGGCGCTGGCTCTGGGACAGTCGAGGCTACAGGCGCTGGCTCTGGGACGGTCGAG
Organism: Xyrauchen texanus; assembly: GCF_025860055.1. Taxonomy (NCBI): domain Eukaryota; kingdom Metazoa; phylum Chordata; class Actinopteri; order Cypriniformes; family Catostomidae; genus Xyrauchen; species Xyrauchen texanus. The sequence goes on along the minus strand of NC_068318.1, from coordinate 10,370,416 downwards.
GCTACAGGCGCTGGCTCGCTGACCGTGGCAGGCGTGGGCTGGGGAGCAGAAGCCTTTCCTCTTCTCTTCCTCCTCCGGGCGGACAACGCTGGCTCTGGGACGGACGAGGCTGGCAACGCTGACTCTGGGACGGACGAGGCTTTCAGCTTGTTGGCCGTGGCAGGCGTGGGCGTTGGCTCGTTGACCGTGGCAGGCGTGGGCGTTGGCTCAGGAGCAAACCTCTCCAAAATCATATCTACGTACTCAATCCAAGTGTACTCACCACTCTCTGGCAACTCCTCCCATCCATGGGCAAGGAGGCCGATCTGGTAGATGGACTTCAGGTGTCGGTCCGCATAACCAGTGCATCTGGCAATGGTGCAAAACATACGTGAGTATTCGATCAAAGGGAGGTTCGCCCGGCTCAACTGGAGGAAGATTGCTGCTAGATCCATCTGAAGGTTAGTTCTTCTGTGACTTTGGCAGGCAGAGGTTGTGGATCTATGTGCAGCTTTTATTTACAAAAACGGGAAAACTCAGGACAAAGGAAAAACAAGGAAACCTAGTACAGAGCATAACACATGCAAGAACTAACAAGGAACAAAGAAACTAAAAGGGCTTATATACAAAAAGGAACAAACAAGGGAATAAGGAACCTGGGGAACAATCAGGGAAGGAGAACTAATCAGGGAAAACAATCATAAAAAGAAACTACAAAGGATTACAAAAACCAAACAGAAAACAGGAACTAAACTAAAGTTCAAAATAACAGTACAAAAACAAAAGACAACAGAGAACATGACAGTATACACCGGAATTACCTTTTTTATATACAGCCATGAGTTTTATATACAGCCATGACAAAACACACCTTTTTTTTTTCACGCTTTATTATCAATAAATAGCATGTACAAGATTAACTTCCATATTGCAACAGAGGAACATATCACATGCTTTACAATACAACTGTCAAAATACACCTGCCTGCAATTTTTTTATTAAACCAAAACACTCTCATTAGTTGTTTCAGGTGTGTTTAATTAATAGATGCATTCAGAGTTGTGGCATGGAGCTTCCTTGTTTTTGGTTACATTTGCAGGAGCGAATGATTCCTATATTGTTTTCCACTTACAAATGTATTTTATTCTTTATTATATCAAATTAGTTAAAACATTAAATACTAACAACAAACTTTTAGTAAAAGTTGTTAGCAATGTGGCCTTAGCAATGCCACAACAAACCAAATAAACCACACCTGGCCACAGTTGATTATACAAACCCTGGTCTTTCCCAACATTCCTCATGTGGGCCACATGCAGCATGGAAAGGTGGCACTTTTGCAGTGCACACCTGTTTGCCAGATCTGGTCCACAAGCAGGCTATTTGTTTAGCCACATGTTAGCCAAGAATTAACTAAATAAACCATAACTCTGTGTGTGTGTGTGTGCGTGCGCGCATGCTGTGCCATTAAAACTATGGAAAACTCAGTGGCTGACACTAAGTGAACTGCATCAACAACATACAGTAAAGAGAAATGGCCTCTCTTTATGCTAAGATAAGTTACAACAAATGATCTAAACACATTTCTGAAAACATTTGCATAATTTATTAATATTGCCAAAGAACAACCCACTGCAAGTTTACATTTTCAAAACTGGAAACCAATTAAAAAAAAACAATAATAAACAAACACAAAATATGTGCATAGAAAGCATTGTAGAAACTAAATAAAAACAAAACATATTTCCAGTAGCTTTGGTCATCCAAAAAAACAAACAGACAACGCAGAAGTGAACACACTACAAAACCTTGGCAAATGGAACCATCCAAAATTATAGAATTTTACCTCCTTTACTGGGCCCATCTGCGTCATGGCAATCTTGCAAGCCTTTATTGGATACACAAATGAAAAAAACTGTTGACTCAGTAACAGAACGCTGATTATACAATATTGTTTAAGTACAAAACACACACACACACACACACACACACACACACACACACACACACACACACACACAACTATTCAGAAGCCAAATTAAATAAAAAACTCTAAAAAATAAATAAATAAATAAATAACACAAAAAAAGCTAGGCACTGTAGTGAGAGATGCTTTCAGGAATTACCTGCGTCTGTGCACCGTCGTTTTACTAATAGTGAAGCTTTAAAAACAGCTGTCTCTGTGCTTTAATGAAAGCAGCACATTAATATTGAATGGTGAATAAATGGACTGGAACTATCAGTGCATTAAACGGTTTGGTAACACTACAAGGTCTTATTTGTTAACATTAGTTTATTTATTAACTAGTAAATGAACTACATTATTTATTAAGCTTTTTTAATGTTACAGTAGGGCAGGGACGGTATGGATTTTTTTTAACCGCGGTTGAAAAGCAAGAAATTCCCGCGGAATAGCGGTAAACATCCCACCCCCCACATACTTTTGCACACACACCAGCGCACACACCAAAGGTCGTTTTTGATAGACAGGCTTTAAATATTGTTACCTACATCCGGAAAAAAACGAGCACACTTTGAAATTGTCAAATTTTCATCAGGCAGTAATTTGGCATGGACCAATCACCGAATAGGTTTCCTTATTTAAGAATATTCTCAGATACATTCGCATTGAATGTTAAATTCCTAAGAGTTTACATTCAGTATACATTTGACAATACATAATTTTCAGGAGAATACATTATGATGTTCACATTGGAAATGAAAGATAAACACCTTTTCCAACATGTCTTAATTACTAAAATTATATTCCATATTTATGTTTACATAATATAATGTTATTTTTTATTTAATCTATGTTGATTATATGAAAAGTGAACAGCATGAGTAAGATAGGATCATAAGATGATCAGACATGATTTTGACCACTTTATAAAGTTTTGTTTTGTTGAAAGCCTTTCTTTAAATTGAATTTCGTTTTGTATAAATTGTATCTTAATTTTAATCACTGTTTCATCAACCAATTGCCTGCAATTAATAAATAAGAAGCAAATACAGCAGATATAATCAAGACATGGAGGCCTAGTGCGATCTCTTGCATTGCTTCGTGAACTGGAGCTCGTCTCATAAATGAACCGAAACTCAGCGTATAGGCTACTTGCTTCACAGACATGAGAAATAAATAGAAAGCTTGAAATGTCTACTTTTAAACAAAATTCAAAATGAAATTATACAATTGCACAGTATTTATTTTTGTGCCTGTGCGCCGATCGGAATTCTGGGGATACAACATAGCCAATAGGCTATGTTAGCCTTTAAATATCTTTGCTGCATTGGATCAGTCTCCTTTCTAGAACAGCCAAGAGCTTTCTAGCCTTGCGGCATGTTAACTAAAGTAGTTAACTAATGCTAACTTGTAAAGTGTTACAAATGTTTTAATGCACACCTTGCAGCCAATCAAAATCAAGTATTCAGACACACCATGGTATTATACACGTATAGTAAAAACACAATGTAACTGACTTACAGGTGTCTTGGACCCTCCTCCGATTCTCTCTTTCTCTTCTCCCTACGTCTCGGTCACTTGAAAGATTAAGCCATTTTTTAATAAATGATTCGATCTCTTGATCGGTGGCCTCAGCTGTCAGTCTGTTGTTTCTGACAGTTCCTAAAAAAAATATAACATTGTAAATGCAAGGATGGATTACACAACTTTTAAAATCTTAGAACACAGTTAGGGAACACAAGCTGGGTGACTCTTTTAACAGCCCTTTTCCTTAAATTGCTGCGAGTGATATTCCACTTTTCTCTCTCCATGACACAGTAATTACACCTACAATTACATGCAGTACAGCCAATAACCAGGTGAGCATTTTACATTGATACTTTTTTATTTTGTACCACAGCATGAAATGTATTAGCAGCTTACCTTAATGGTGACACTGAATTTTAAACTGTAGGCTATTTTATTCCCACCAGCAGTTTTCTGTAGCAAATCACATTGACACATGTTATTAAGGTGAAAAACATCCTGACTCAAAACAGTACATGACAAAAAAAAAAAAAAAAACATAGGCTAATGCATGCTAAATAATTTGATAATTCCTGTATAATAAAAATGTGTAACAGAATAATCCCTGAACAAACTTGCTACAAATAAAAAATATATTATATATATATATTTTGTAATCATCTCAAAAGCTTTTATTGTAAGAAAAAGCATGTAGTAAATTGTGCATTATTGCTAGGGTTAATGAAACGTATCGGTTACCTAACGTAACCTCGGTTCTCTCTAGATGAGGGAACGAGTATTGCGTAAGCTAGCTTACGCTACGGGAAAGATTCATCTTTTCTGAGATATTGAAGCCAAAAAATTATCCTTAATTTTTGTATCCATTGTCAACGCAGTGCGGCAGCTGCAGACCTTGAGCGGGCTAGCTAGCGAGCTCATAGGTTGCTCTCGCGCAACTGCTGCAGCCTATAGACGAGCTTGGGCTGAACTCAGCATCCAATGAGAGGCATCCGCGCTCACTGCATCAAAGCCCGCCAAAATGGGCGTGACTTGAGTGCATATAAGCGTAGTTCGTGAGGCTGGAACCCTGGTTTTCATTGACTGAAGCGAAAAGTCGCCGTGGGCGCGAGCATGGTCGGCTACGCTATCGCGTTCCCTCATCTAAAGAGAACCGAGGTTACGTTAGGTAACCGACACGTTCTCTTACGAGAGGTTCTCTCAGATATGTAAGCTAGCTTACGCTACGGAACCCATTGTCAACGCCGCGCGCCAAGCATCCACTGTATGAGCCCCAGGGAATTAAGGGGGACCCGGGAGCCCTTATGAGTGGGGAAATAATATTTGGCCGGCAAGAATGCGGGTCATTGATTGTGTAATACATAAGCACATAGTGGGAAGGGAACGACAGAGCGGCGGTGCCGGTCTGTGTGGAATGTGTCCCATCAGTGCAGCTCACCAGGGGAGCTGTAGCGTATTAAACCGCTAGTAGTTTTGCCTGCAGAGCGGGCACTTCCATATTGTAAAATCTGACAAAGGTGGAGGGGAAGTCCATCCCGCTGCCACACATATGTCGTGAATGGAAATCCCGCTGGACCATGCCCACGAGGATGCCATGCCTCTAGTGGAGTGAGCCCTAATGCCCAACGGGCATGGCAGGTCTTTTGACGCCGTATGCAGCAGCAATAGCGCCCACTATCCATCTAGATACTGTCTGTTTCGAGGCGGCGAGACCTTTGGTGCGCCCTCGAACGAAACGAAAAGCTGCTCAGAGCGTCTGAAAGCGGCGGAGCGCGCAGTATACAATCTCAGTGCTCTGACCGGGAAAAGGAGATTGGCGTCGCGTTCGCTATCGGGTGCTGGCAGCGCCGATAGGGAAATGACCTGTGCTCTGAAAGGAGTACCGATCACCTTGGGAACATAGCCGTGTCTAGGCTTTAAAATTACCTTGGAGTCACTTGGTCCAAACTCAAGACATGCAGCGCTGACAGACAGCGCTTGAAGGTCTCCCATATGTTTGACTGATGACAGGGCAGTCAGAAAAACAGTTTTGAGTGAAAGGTATTTCAAATCCACGGATTGAAGTGGTTCGAAAGGGGGGGCTTTCATAGTTTCGAGAACTATAGAAAGATCCCAGATAGGAACCGATGGGAGCGCTGGGGTTCATCCTTCTAGCTCCCCTGAGGAAGCCGGATGACCAGCTCGCTTTTACCCCATGACTGGCCGTGCAGGGGTTCAGCGAACGCCGCAACGGCCGCCACATACTCTTTGAGCGTGGATGGGGATCAGCCCTTATCCAGCAGCTCTTGTAGAAATACGAGCAGCGACGACACCCCACATGTCCGCGGGTCCAGGTCTCTGTCGGTGCACCATTTTGAGAACACAGACCATTTTGACGCATAGAGTCTTCTCGTGGAAGGGGCTCTAGCGTGTATGATGGTGTTTATTACTCCTTCTGGCAGAGCGACGGGTAGTCGTTGATCACCCACGCATGCAGCCCAGCTCTGGGTGGGGATGCCAGATTGTGCCGCGAGCTTGAGAGAGGAGATCTGCTCTCACTGGGATGGGCCACGCTGCTGTCAGTGACAGCAGCGTAAGCTCCGGAACCATGTCTGATTCTCCCAACGCGGGCTATGAGGAGCACCGAGTGACGCGTTTCCTGATCCTCTGCATTACCTGTGGCAATAGCGAGACGGGAGGGAAGGCGTAAGCGGGCGCCTGGGCCAGTCCTGGGCCAGCGCATCCTCGCTCGAGAAAAATATTGGGCAGTGAGAGTTCTCTTTGGACGCAAAGAGGTCTATCTCTGCTCTGCCGAATAGGTGCCATAACGCCTGGACTGTTTGAGCGTGCAGGGACCATTCCCCTGGGGAATATTGTCTCTGGACAGTCTGTCCGGCCGCCGCTCAGGTGGCCTGGCACGCGCGTCGCCCTCAGCGAAGCGCAGGTGGCACTGGGACCAACTCAGTATGCGTTTCGTCAGATGGAATAGGTTCCTGGATCTGACACCGCCCTGACGGTTTAGGTAAGATACCACAGATCTGTTGTCCGAACGGACCAGGACGTGGTGACCCTGAATGACCGGGAGAAAGTGCACGAGCGCTGCATCGACCGCTATCATTTCCAGACAATTTATGTGAAGGAGCTTTTCCTGAACTGACCATAGGCCGAAAACCGGAGAGCCCTCACAGACCGCGCCCCAACCCGTGTTGGACGCATCTGTCGAGATGACTTTTCGGCGAGATACAGCTCCCATTGTCACTCCCCGCTGATACCATTCGGCCACTGTCCAGGGCTGCAGAGCTGAAATACAGGTCTGAGTCACCTTGATGGGCTGGCGGCCTGTGGCCCAAGCCCGGCGAGACACGCGGAAGCGGGCGCATGTGTAGTAAACCCAGCTGAAGTACTGCTGCGGCTGAGGCCATGTAACCTAGCACTCTCTGGAATTTCTTCAGAGGCGTGAGGCTGTTCATCTGAAAAGATGCGGCTAGTCGCTGAACACGGCGCCGGCTGTGTAGATAAGCGAGCCGTCATTGCCACGGAGTCTAGTTCTATTCCAAGGAAGAAAATTGTCTGACTGGGCTGTAGTGAGCTCTTGGTCCAATTGACTGCAAGACCCAAACTGTTCAGATGGCTGAGGAGGACTGCTCTGTGAGACAGAAGCTCCATATGTGACTGTGCCATAATCAGCCAGTCGTACAAATAGTTCAAAATTCGCAAACCCTGACTCCGCAGGGGTGCGAGCGCCGCATCCATGCACTTCGTGAAAGTACGGGGTGCTAAGGACAGGCCGAACGGAAGTACGGTGTATTGATAAACCTGGCCGTCAGGCTGAATCTCAAGAATGGCCTGTGACGGGATTTATCTGAATCTAAAAGTATGCATCTTTCAGATCGAGAGAAATAAACCAGTCCCCTGGCGCATCATGCGCGAGGAGTTTCCTGATTGTAAGCATTTTGAACGGTCTTTTGCAAGCACCTTGTTCAAAACCCTGAGATCTAATATGGGTCTGAGGCCGCCGTCTTTCTTGGGAACAAGAAAATAACAGCTGTAAAGCCCCGACTCGCTCAGAGAGGGTGGCACTTTCTCTATGGCCCTTTTGCACAGAAGGCTTGTTATTTCTGAACGAAGCATGCACGCTGCTTCCGTGTTCACAGTGGTTTCGAGCCAGCTCTGAAGCGAGGAGGGCGGCGATCGAACTGTAGCAAATAGCCCTGTTGTATTGTGCTTAACACCCACTTGGATATCCCTGGAATAGCTTCCCACGCTTTGAAGCGTAACGCTAGAGGGTGAATGGCCAATTCGGCTCTGATTGCCGCACACAGAGCTGAACAAAATGTGTGAGCTTGTTTAGTGTGTTTATGCATGATTGCTCGCAGACAGCATGAACAGGCTGTTTTGTGAGTGACTTCCGATTGGAATGAATGGGGAAAGAGTCACATCTGTTAGGTGATGCTAAGCATAGTCATGGGCACGGGACTTACACACAGAGGAATGTTTGCTGGCCGTGTAACAGAGCGGGCAGAGAATGGGCGCCACGACGTATTCGTGGGCGCATTTATTGACTCTAGCGCTCGAGCGGTTCGTAACCGCTTTATGTGAGCGTGCTCTGGTGGGGACACGAGACATGCAGTGCTTGTGTGTAGAGGTGAACACTGGATTGTGGGCACATTTTCTACACATAAGACATGCACTTTTTCTACACATAGGGCTGGTCGTGTGACAGAGCGGCCAGAGAATGGGCGCGTGCACGCATTTGTGGGCGCCTTCATTGACTCTGACGCTCGAGCGGTTCGTAACCGCTTTATGAGAGCGTGCTCTGATAGGGGCACGGGATGTGTTATGCTTGTGTGTAGGGGTGAACACTGGGTTGTGGGCACATTTTCTACACATAAGACATGTTTGCGCTTTACAAGATTTATTTGGGTCGCCGTGAAAACGGCGTTTGAGTGCAGAGCAAGCGGGCAGTGTCACCGGCTTGTTGGCTGCTAAATTCACCACTGCAGTAGCCTGAGAGAAGGGGACTGACAGGGGCTGAAGCTTTGACGGTGGTCCGCCGCGGCGGACTGAGCCGTCGCTTTTTCAACACAGTTAGGAAGACTTCGGCTGCTCGGGTTTCAGCGTTACCTTAGATCGAGGCCCGCGGGGCGGCGGTCTGCGGCGGCTGTCTGAGCGCTGATCGAGGGCGGCCGCCCTGTCGACGCTGAGAATTCTGAGTTTGTTGAACTGGGCGCTGTGAAGAGGCTCGTGCAGGAGGCTGATCACGTGAGCGGCCTGCAGAGGAGCTTAGCGCGACGCGGCAGGAAGAGGTTCATGGCTTGTGTGGCTTTCTGGACTTCTGAGAAGCGGTCAACAATGCCACTCACCGCTGAGCCGAAGAGACCGGTCGAAGAGAGCAGTGCGTTGAGGAACGTGGAGCTCTGCTTCTCCCATGTCGGCTAGTGTTAGCCACAAGTGTCTCTCGGTCACAGTCAGCGAGGCCATGCACTTCCCTAGAGCTTGGGCTGCAGCTTTGGTAGCACGAAGGGCGCAGGTCTGTCGGCCAGTAGATCAGTAACAGCCTCTGGGTGCCTGCCTTTCTCATCCCACTCCCGAAGAAGGTCTGCTTGTAGGATCTGTAAAACGGCCATTGAGTGCAGAGCAGATGCGGCTTGGCCGGCGGCGGAATAGGCGCAGCCAACATAGGCGGAAGTCGCTCTGCAGGCCTTAGACGGGAGCACAGGCTTGGAACGCCATCTCGCGGAGGGCGGACAAAGGTGTGCTGCTACCGAGTCCTCGACTGGGGGGATGGAGGAGTAGCCTCTCTCAGTGGCGCCGTCCACCGACGCGAGAGAGGTGGAGACGTGGGAACGGGACCATTCCCACGTCTTTGCAAGCTCCGTGTGTAATTCCGGCAGGAAGGGAGCGGCCCGGGCCGCGGGTGTAGAGCGGCGATGGCTTTGAAGAAAGCAGCCGTCGAGTCTGGGGAGCCTGACCACTCCTCGCTGTCCGAAGCCATGATGGAACAGCGGCCCTTATCCTCCGCCTCGTCATCCGAGATGGCAGCAGTGCGGCCGCTCGGCGGCAACTGCGCTGGCCCGGGGCGGGGAGGGTGAAACGATGCTCGAGGGAGAGGCTCGGCGAGGCATTTGCTTCAACCACAGTTTCCGGCAGCCTTTGTGAGCGGTGCTTCTTCCTGCGCGTGCTGAAGGTAAGGCGGCGCTGGCGGTTTCTGCTTTGAGCGCTCGAGTCGAGCCCGCAGGGTCGACATCGGTAGCTCCTCGCGAGAATCGCATCCGCCCTCAGTGAGGGCGAGCTCTGCGTGCCCCAGTCCCAGGCAGAGAGCGCAGATGATGTGGCGGTCTCCTGTGCTGAGAAGGGCGCGACATGAGGCGCAAGTGGAGCGAGGCATCTTGAAAAAGACGCTCGTACTCTTTTGTGAATAGTTCGTGAGAACTAGCTTGCTGAATAAAAGGATACGTCGTCGGATGGCGTAGCTCGCAGGATGGCTGAAGGTGGCTGAGACGGCCGGCTTCTTCTAGCGCTGTCCACGCTTGCTTGATGCCCCTCGAACGGCGACGCAGCTTCCAGGTCAGCGATGTGAAGAGCTTCGCTGAAGAGATGAAAATCAGGGTTCCAGCCTACGAACTACGCTTATATGCACTCAAGTCACGCCCATTTTGGCGGGCTTTGATGCAGTGATGCCGGACGCCTCTCATTGGATGCGAGTTCGCCCAAGCTCGTCTATAGGCTGCAGCAGTTGCCGCAGAGCAACCTATGAGCTCGCTAGCTAGCCCGCTCAAGGTCTGCAGCTGCCGCGACTGCGTTGACAATGGATACAAAAATTAAGGATAATTTTTTGGCTTCAATATCTCAGAAAAGATTAATCTTTCCCGTAGCGTAAGCTAGCTTACGCAATACGAGAGAACCTCTCGTAAGAGAACATTGCTGTTACAAAGTAAAACAAGTAGTTCAGTATTATGGCCAATGTATAAACATGAATGTCAAATTACAGTACACTATATTATATTTACTTTTTAATTGTTGTGCCAAAATAAGACATGAGTTAAATAATTTCACCATGCAGAACTGATGGTTGGGAGACAAGAGTTCTAGGGAGCAACATGAGCAAATCTAAATGTAGCCTAATGGCGCGCAGCGCAATCGATACTTGTTCATTTCGCATTCGTGACAACATAGATCTAGCTTAGAGTTGAACTGCCAAAATAATGTAACTTCGAATATACATTATTCCATCAACTCTATATATCACACAGCATGCGGACTCCAACTAGATATAACAAAGCAATCGCTAACAAAAAGAAACATTTATCGATTATATCTTACCTTGACTTTATGCAGTATCCGTCCTCCCTCCAACTGACAATCTTCTGACGTTGTGGTTTTGAGCGCCTTTTTCCGGCTACGTTTAAATTTAAAGTGCGCGAACAGGAAAATCGTCAGTTAGATTTTTTTTCACAGACAACTACAAATGCAGTAAATATTTTATTTAAACAAAATAGAGATCTTATCTCGAATATAGTAAGCTGAAGAAGAAAAAGTGGAAAATTTTGTCATGAATGCAGAGGGGTGAAAAAGTTCATATCAAAATAATAATATTTTCTCAGCTTCTGCTGATTTGTCGTACATTTATTCTATTAGTATTATAATTTTTTAATCTAAGAAAGATTATTTATAGCCTAAAGATGACAGTTGTATAAATGTAAATTATATTTAGCCAGAAATGTAAGTAAAATTAAAGGTTTATTTATTTAAAATAAAATATTTTTTTATTTTAAAATATACATTTTTTTTATATTTAAAATATTTAAATATTTTAAGGGGGTTTAAAATATTATCCTTTGTGGGGTCACTTGACACACTAGGAACAGTGAATCGCAACCTTTTTGACTTCAATGTCCCCTTATATTTTCCACAACAAATCCTGTATATTTGTTATAAAAATAGCCAAATAATAAGAAATATCTTGATTTTTGGTGGTTTTAGTTTTGTCATCATTTTAAGTCATCCTGAGGCCCCATTGGAAGTTTGTACGGGTCTGCTATAGAAGTTAGATGACACAGCAAGCAAGCAAGGTTTCAAGGCTACATGTTCCTGGCTCAACATCTTTGTTGATCCTGGAACAGCATTCAAATCGACCAATTAGTTTTGAAGTTTGCAGTTAAACCATGTTTCTAGATCAGATCATTTCCCTCTGATTGTAGGTTTAGGGGTGGTTTAGGGGTAGGGTTAGGGTTAGGGCTATTTTTATGGCCAGGAATGTTGTTCCAAGATCAAAAACATATGTTGATACAGGAACATGTACTTGGCATAATCACTGTGCCCCAAGCTTTGCACAAACAGCAACTAAAGTATCTTCTTGCACATCCCAAAACCATAAACACGTTTCATAAGTTTAGACACTTGAACTTTTCTAGAAACTACAGAACATATTTCAGCAATAGCATAAGCTATAGATGTAAGTACATGTAGCCTCACATCCAGCCTAAGTGTCTGCTGCATCCATACCAAAATGTATTGTTAAATGTTTAAAAATAAATGTCTTAAAAAATATTCAGGATATTACAGTTTCAAACTCTGTCCTTTTTAAGCTAAGCCATTGTCAGAAGTGTTGCATCCAAGCCAGAAATGGACTTACCCCGTAGGTTTTAATTGTTTTGGGGCATTTGCCACGTCGAATGTGGGCCAAGTTAGGCTTACACCCTGATTAGCCATGCTGACTGTGCCGTATATTTCCCAAACGTGGCCCAAAATGTTATGAATTAGGGCCATATTTGCCATGTCATAGTCAAGTCAAGTCACCCTTATTCATATAGCGCTTTTTACAATACAAATTGTTTCAAAGCAGCTTTACAGAGATAACAGGAAAATAATGTTGTAATAGTATTGTTAAATTCAAAATGAAATGTCCTCAATGGGGGCCACTTTCGGCTCACACCTAGATGAGCCAGTGCTTACTTTACCAAAAGTGGCCCAGATACGTTTTAAGATAACTGGGCCACATTTGCAGCATTATATGTGGGCCACTTTTGGCTCACATCCAGATGAGCCGGTGCCACTAAGCCACATCTTTGCCAAAACTGGCCCAGATATGTTTTAAGATAACTGGGCCACATTTGCAGCATTATATGTGGGCCACTTTTGGCTCACATCGAGATGAGCCTGTGCCACTAAGCCACATCTTTGCCAAAACTGGCCCAGATATGTTTTAAGATAACTAGGCCACATTTGCAGCATTATATGTGGGCCACTTTTGGCTCTCATCCAGATGAGCCAGTGCGACTGTGCCATATCTTTGCCAAAACTGGCCCAGATATGTTTTAAGGTAACTGGGCCACATTTGCTGCAACATATGTGGGCCACTTTTGGCTCACATCCAGATGAGACAGTGCTGACTGAGACGGGCCACTTTTGGCTCACATCCAGATGAGCCAGTGCGACTGTGCCATATCTTTGCCAAAACTGGCCCAGGTACGTTTTAAGGTAACTGGGCCACATTTGCTGCAACATATGTGGGCCACTTTTGGCTCACATCCAGATGAGACAGTGCTGACTGAGCCATATCTTTGCCAAAACTGGCCCAGATATGTTTTAAGATAACTGGGCCACATTTGCTGCAACATATGTGGGCCACTTTTGGCTCACATCCAGATGAGCCAGTGCGACTGTGCCATATCTTTGCCAAAACTGGCCCAGATATGTTTTAAGATAACTGGGCCACATTTGCTGCAACATATGTGGGACACTTTTGGCTCACATCCAGATGAACCAGTGCGACTGTGCCATATCTTTGCCAAAACTGGCCCAGAAATGTTTTAAGATAACTGGGCCACATTTGCAGCATTACATGTGGGCCACTTTTGGCTCACATCCAGATGAGCCAGTGCGACTGTGCCATATCTTTGCCAAAACTGGCCCAGATATGTTTTAAGATAACTGGGCCACATTAGCTGCAACATATGTGGGCCATATTTGGTTTACATTCAGATGAGCCATTGCGACTGTGCCATATCTTTGCCAAAACTGGCCCAGATATGTTTTAAGATAACTGGGCCACATTTGCTGCAACATATGTGGGCCACTTTTGGCTCACATCCAGATGAGCCAGTGCGACTGTGCCATATCTTTGCCAAAACTGGCCCAGATATGTTTTAAGATAACTGGGCCACATTTGCTGCAACATATGTGGGACACTTTTGGCTCACATCCAGATGAACCAGTGCGACTGTGCCATATCTTTGCCAAAACTGGCCCAGAAATGTTTTAAGATAACTGGGCCACATTTGCAGCATTATATGTGGGCCACTTTTGGCTCACATCCAGATGAGCCAGTGCGACTGTGCCATATCTTTGCCAAAACTGGCCCAGATATGTTTTAAGATAACTGGGCCACATTAGCTGCAACATATGTGGGCCATATTTGGTTTACATTCAGATGAGCCATTGCGACTGTGCCATATCTTGGCCAAAACTGGCCCAGATATGTTTTAAGATAACTGGGCCACATTTGCTGCAACATATGTGGGCCACTTTTGGCTCACATCGAGATGAGCCAGTGCGACTGTGCCATATCTTTGCCAAAACTGGCCCAGATATGTTTTAAGATAACTGGGCCACATTTGCAGCATTATATGTGGGCCACTTTTGGCTCACATCCAGATGAGCCAGTGCGACTGTGCCATATCTTTGCCAAAACTGGCCCAGATATGTTTTAAGATGACTGGGCCACATTTGCAGCATTATATGTGGGCCACTTTTGGCTCACATCCAGATGAGCCAGTGCGACTGTGCCATATCTTTGCCAAAACTGGCCCAGATATGTTTTAAGATAACTGGGACACATTTGCTGCAACATATGTGGGCCATATTTGGTTTAAATTCAGATTAGTCATTGTCGATTGTGCCACGTTTTTGCAATAGGTGGCCCACATTTGGTTTGTGACATTTGGGCCATATTCTTTATCTATCATATGGGCCACTTTAGGCTCACATTCAGATTACACATTGCCATGAGTGCCGCATCTTTGCCTAAAAAGGCCCACATGTGATTTAAAATATTTGGGCCATATTTGCCATTTTACATATGGGCCACTTCAGGCTCAGATACATTTGGTCCGGGCCATAAGAAGGCCTGCAGTGCCGAATCATTGCCTGAAGTGGCCCACATCCGTCTGCTATCTGGGTACACAGATTTGTATGGAGATAAATCGTTGCAAAACTCGAGAGCTTGCATATTAGTAAAAATAAATATATAAATATTTGTACTCGTAAGCTGAAATATATACACTAACAGCGCCGATGTGAAAACTTGTAAAATAAAACTGTGAAGTTGAATGTTGCAATTGCACTCACAGACAATATTTCAAAGCTTGTGTTTCGAATTCACAAGACAAGAAGTCACAAATGTGTAAAATGGGGTGCCTGGGTAGCCCAAGGAGTAAAAACGCTGAGAATTTATGAGTTCAAATCCAAGGCATGCTGAGTGACTCCAGCCAGGTCTCCTAAGCAACCAAATTGTCCGGTTGCTAGGGAGGGTAGAGTCACATGGGGTAACCTCCTATAGTGTGGTATACTCTCGTTAGAGCACATGGTGTGTTGTGCGTGAATTCTGCGGTGGATGCCATTAACCCTCCAAATGCACCATGTCTCTGCGGTAATGCTTTCAACAAGCCACATGATAACATGTGTGGATTGATGGTCCCAGACACAGAGGCAACTAACTAAGTAATCAACTAATTGGCCTGTACACTTAAATTACATTTATATATTTATGAAAAATAATACCTTGATAAAATGTTTGATCTCTTTTCATGGGTTCAGTTGGTCTAGTGGTAGCATGTCCACTAACCATGCATATCAACCTGGGTTTTCAAAGGTTATGTGCATGACAGTGTCGTATGTTTATAACTACCCATGAACCTGCCAAAAGATAATGTTTCAGAACAGCATTTTTTTTTTTTTTTGTGCAGAGCAAGTACAAATGCCAAATTGACTAATGGGTGAGAATAAATTAGAATAAACTCTGTTAAAGCATGATTAATTTCTTCAGAATCTTAATTCTGTTTGTTTGGCAAAATCTTACATTTATTTAACCATGGAAGCGAGCCCAGCAGAAGGGTCTTCATCAAACGTAGAACGGATTCTGTCAGCCCTCTCTTATCAATCCACAACCATTCAGAGGCATGACCAGGCTCTGTCAGAGAACCTTCACCTTCAGAGTCATCAGTCTCAAGCCGCCTCATCCCGAGACCCACCACCTGATCTTTCATCAGGACCTATACTTTCTTTGCCGTCAGAGCCCAGACTACCAGCCCCTGAACAATTTGATGGCAGCCCTGACATATGTAGATGCTTCATTACCCAGTGTACCCTGGCCTTCCAGCTCCAGCCCAGCAGCTTTCCCGCTGAAAGCAGTAAAGTGGCCTACATCATTACCCTTCTCACAGGCAAGGCTTTGGACTGGGCCTCAGCCTTATGGGATCAGAAATCCCCACTCATAACCAACAGCCAAGATTTCATTTTTGAGATGAAGAGAGTATTCCTGCATCCAGCTAGTGGGGGAGATGTGGATCATCGCTTGCTCCATCTCTCCCAAGGTACCCCGAGTGCAGCAGAGTTTGTGTTAGGAATATTTTTGATCTAGTCGCAATCTCCAATTCCCTGGTCCTGTCTGTCTATGTTCGTGCCCAGTGAGGTGCAGTCGTGAGTCTCTGGAGACTTTGCGAGGAAGTAGAAAGAACAACACACAGTCGGTCTGTCTTCAATCTACTCAATGTCAAGGGGGAGAAAATGGGTGTAGAGGCCATATACAGATGTTCCAGCCATGATAACTTACGGTTGACCTTGTGGACGGGTGTGACCTTATTCAGATCACAGAAATAAGTATGCAGAACATGATAAAGAGGAAAAAACGGTCAGCAGTTGCTAAATATATTGACTCACTATCGTGCGCACTGCAGCCACACATGGAAGGTCATAAGCACACACACACACACACACATGGAGCAGAACATAATGTACAATTTCATATTTCTCACAGTTTGCCATCGAGTTTCACACCCTTGCCACGGAGAGTGGATGGATCAACAAGCCTTGAGAGCCACCTTTCACCACGCCTTGTCTCCTGAGCTCAAGGACGAGTTGGCGTTTCCTGGACCACGCGCCTGATCTTGAGTCCCTCATTGACGTAGCCATCCGGGTAGACCATTGCCTTAGAGAATGCCAACAGGAGCAACAGTAGGAGGTCAGATTGCGGGAGTCGGCCAACCCAATCAAACTGCCTTCGTCCCCTAACGACCCTGAGGAACCCATGCAGCTGGGTAGAACCAGAATTTCCCAAGCGGAACGCAACCGACAGATGATGAACCGGTGCTGTCTCTATTGTGGCAAGTCGTGGCCATTTTCAACTTGCATGTCCTGAGTTGTCGGGAAAAGCCAACTTTCGCCCAGGAGGAGGGGGGTCAGGTCAAGAATAGGAACCACACCCTGCTCAGCGACCTCTGATTTGACCATCCATGCCACTCTTACCTACATAAGGGAAGTCAAGTCAAACCAAGTCAAAACACCTCAAACCTCGTCAAATATGAGGTCAATAGCCCATTGCGATATGGGAACGTGTCCGAGGGTCCCTTTTACCCAAACTGACCAGTGAGACCCCCTGACCACCCTGGGGGGGCGGGGCTGTCCACGGACCCATTATCATCCCCCTGACCCACTACTTTTCCCAAATTGACCAGGGAGACCCCTTGACCACCCTGAGGGGGCGGGGCTGTCCACGGACCCGCTGTCTGCCCACTAACCATCTATTTTGCACAAACTGAGTCAACCAACAGACTAACTTCCCATTATCAATTGATTGTATCGCTGTATGTACACCAACAGACTAACTGCCTATTCATTTGACTGTAAGTGGGACTACCCACGTACAATTTATTTAACAGGCTATCTGCCCATTATCAATTGATTGTATAGATGTATGTCCACCAACAGACTAACTGCCCATTCATTTGACTGTAAGTGGGACTACCCACGTACAATTTATTCAACAGGCTATCTGCCCATTAGCAATTGATTGTATAGCTGTATGTCCACCAACAGACTAACTGCCCATTAGCAATTGATTGTATAGATATATGTCCTCCAACAGACTAACTGCCCATTAGCAATTGATTGTATAGCTGTATGTCCACCAACAGACTAACTGCCCATTAGCAATTGATTGTATAGATATATGTCCTCCAACAGACTAACTGCCCATTAGCAATTGATTGTATAGATATATGTCCTCCAACAGACTAACTGCCCATTAGCAATTGATTGTATAGCTGTATGTCCTCCAACAGACTAACTGCCCATTAGCAGTGGTGGACAGTAACAAAGTAAATGTAATTCGTTACTGTACTTAAGTAGCTTTTTTGCGTATCTGTACTTTACTGAAGTATTTAAATTTGGGGAGACTTTTACTTTAACTCCACTCCATTTCAAAGTCAAATATCTTACTTTTTTCTCTACTACATTTTCAAAATCAGTCGTTCCTTTTTATATATGAGTGGATAAAAACGTAACTGGTCAAACGAGCCACCAATCACAGTAGCCTACAGCGCGCATGCTTTGTTTTGAACTTGCCTTGGCGGCATCTACTAAGCGCGAACCAGGGGTGCGTTTCCCAAAAGCATAGTTAGCCTACTATGGTCGCAAGTTCCGTCGTTATCATCATAGTTCAACGAGTTGGTGTTTCCCGAAACCATCGTTCCAACGAACATTCGCAAACAGCATCGCAGAGTTGTGTGGTTGGAACGACAGCTCTCGACCTGTGGTTAGAAGCAGAGTTTCTTGTTATTATAACATGTGGGCTTAATAAATTATTATCTTGAGCCAAATAAGCAAGATGACATTCAGTACAATCAGTATCTTTTATTTAGAAGACATACAAATGTCCTTTATGTTTTTAGTTTGTTAAAGCACCGTTTTTGAAGAGTGCGCATGTGTGAACGTGCTCTAGTGCGTAAGAACGAGCCTATGATTGAATCTGGAAATAAAGCAAATAACTGAGAAAAATATGAGATAGTCCTCAGATGACATGTCTGTAATTTATAGCAAAATATCTAGCATTAATTCCGCAAACAGATTCATTAAAAGTAGTTTTTACTCCACCACATGTGTGACATCATTAACCAACGTGGTTGAACAACCAATTTGCGACAATAAGGTTTCGGGAAACAGTCGTGACTAGCAAGTTGATTTCTTCAACAGTGCATCGTAGGCTACTACGGTAGTGGAGCAACAAGTTACATATATATATATATATATATATATATATATATATATATATATATATATATATATATATATATTTATATATATTCTATGTATGTATGTATGTGTGTGCTGCGTGTGTGTGTGTATATATATATGTGTGTGTGCGTGTGTGTGTATATATATATGCAGGTTTATGTGAATGTATCATAACATTAGGATGTTAATAATTATGACCATAAACACTCGAGAAAAATATATACAGTAAATACTGTAAATGTATTATACCTTATGGGAACAGTCCCCTTCCCTCCAAAATTAAACACACAATATATACATGCATCTGACTAATTAATGTCATTTTATTAATAGATTGGTGTGCCAAGAGTGACGTTAGTCTTCATGTAGACTGAGTTAAGCAAGAGTCTTGTGACAAATTATAATAGGACATTATGGCCATAAAAAATCATAGTACTTGGATACTTAAGTACATTTGAAGGCAAATACTTTTGGACTTTTACTCAAGTGAATGTTTAAAGGCAGCACTTCTACTTTTACTTGAGTAATATTTTACCTTGAGTATCTTTAACTCAAGTACATGGTATGTGTACTTCGTCCACCACTACCCATTAGCAATTGATTGTATAGCTGTATGTCCTCCAACAGACTAACTGCCCATTAGCAATTGATTGTATAGATATATATACACCAACAGACTAACTGTCCATTCATTTGACTGTAAGTGGGACTACCCACGTACAATTTATTCAACAGACCACTGCCCATTCATTTGACTGTAAGTGGGACCACCCACATACAATTTATTCAAAAGACCACTGTCCATTCATTTGACTGTATATGGGACTACACACATGCAATTTATTTGCATTGGATGAAATCATTGAATTTGATCCAGAAGTTATAAAAATGCAGTACACCAAGTGATGATTTTGGGTCCATTAAATTGATTGGAAGTGGGTAGTCCCATAGACAGATAGACAAACATCCTACAGATAGATACATACATACATAGACATACACTCACCTAAAGGATTATTAGGAACACCTGTTCAAATTCTCATTAATGCAATTATCTAATCAACCAATCACATGGCAGTTGCTTCAATGCATTTAGGGGTGTGGTCCTGGTCAAGACAATCTCTTGAACTCCAGACTGAATGTCAGAATGGGAAAGAAAGGTGATTTAAGCAATTTTGAGCGTGGCATGGTTGTTGGTGCCAGACGGGCCGGTCTGAGTATTTCACAATCTGCTCAGTTACTGGGATTTTCACGCACAACCATTTCTAGGGTTTACAAAGAATGGTGTGAAAAGGGGAAAACATCCAGTATTCCCACTTCCAATCAAAGTAATGGGCTAAAAGGATAGACAGAAAGACAGACAGATAGATGCATTCATACATAGACATATATTAGACATATTGAGAACTGCACTGTGCAAAAGTGCTAAAATGTGGATTTCTTAGCACAGAATCACAGACGGGGATAGCTGAGATCCCACATACAATTTGTCCCATTAAATCGATTGGAAGTGGGACTGCCCACATGCAATTTATATGCATTGGCAAATGATGCTTTCCTTTCAGCACCACTTAGAGGCTATCTCCCCCTCAGGCAGCACCATGGGCCCTTTTTATGTTCCTGGTGGGCTAGTGAGACGAAGCTGGGCTCGTTGTAAAGGTCTCAGGCAGCCCTTTCGAACGAGGTCAGTCCTGAGGTCATAGCCCAAAGGCTGAGTGTAAAGCGGACCAAGGAAGGGACGGAAACAGACGTCAGCTTAAGGGGTAAGCTTTATTTTTTCACTCAATTTCACAACACACACGTATTCTCTGCCTTGCTGTCAGGCTCTCCCGATGCTCTGTGGCTGCTGGCTTTTTATCCGCTCTCCTCATGCTACTGCAATTAGAGACAGGTGTTAGACATAATTTAGCTCAGGTGTGAGCGCCCTTACCGCTTTTCTCTCCCGGACGGGCGCTTGACCACGCCCCCGCTGCCACACTGAGATCTGGATATCCCATGTACAATTTGTCCCATTCACAGAAATAAAGGTTTCGTGGTAAGTGAAGTTTTTATGTTTTGAAGGGCTTAGGTTGATCAGGGGGGCTTCACTGAGTCACCTTAATGTGATTATATGTCATAAATGTTATCCTGGAGTTATAAAAATGAAGTCCACCAAGTGATGATTTTGGGTTAGGTAAACTGATTGGAAGTGGGTAGTCCCACTTCCAATCAAAGTAATGGGCTAAAAGGATAGACAGACTGACAGACAGACAGACAGATAGACAAACGTCCTACAGATAGATACATACATACATAGACATATATTGGACATATTGAGAACTGCACTGTGCAAAAGTGCTAAAAAGTGGAATTCTTAGCAAAGAATCACAGACAGGGATTGCTGAGATCCCACATACAATTTGTCCCATTAAATTGATTGGAATTGGGACTACCCACATTAAATTTGTGGGATATGAATATCTCAGCTCTAGACAGACTTGGGAAGCTGAAACTGGTATTTCTGTTCTTCTCCAAGCCACCTCTATCTATGGTATACATTTCATTAAGATCGGAGGATGTCGAAAAGTTCGTGCGTAGCCCTTTAAGGATTTGTGCGCGCAAATTTCGACTTCCTCTGATTTTCTTGAAACTCACAAGATAGATAGAGGAGGCTGAGATTAGGACAGAAACACAAGTTTCAGCTTCCTAAGTCAATCCAGAGTACAATTTGTCCCATTCGGAGAAATAAAGTTTTCGTGGTCAGTGACATTTTTTTGTTTTGAAGGGCTCAGGTTGATCAGGGGGCTTCACTGAGTCACCTAAATGTGATTTTAAGTCATAAATTTGATCCAGGAGTTAAAAAAAACCTTGTCCAAAAAGTGATGATTTCAGCCAATGCAAATAAATGTCAAGTGGGTACACCCACTTCCAATCAATTGAATGGGTCAACAATCATCACTTGGTGGACTTCATTTTTATAACTCCAGGATCATTTTTATAACTCCAGGATCACATTTTTGACTAAAAATCACATTTAGGTGACTCTATGAAGCCCCCTGAAACACATCACAAAACATCACATTCCACTATCTACGAAAGCACTATTTCTGTGAATGGGATAAATTGTTGGTGGTATGTCCAGATCTCAGCTCTGGACAGACGTAGGAAGCTGAAACCTGTTCTCCTGTACAGAATACACAAATACAACATGTTTATGCAACTTACAACTCATAAACATGCATCATTTGCCTAAAAAATGAAAGTGTCCATAAGCATTTTGTCCTATGGAGAATCAACAGCAGGTGTATGGGCTATTCATTTGAAACACTTAACATTTACATGCAGTTTTATTGACAAAATCCCTTTGGCCGCACTCAGAATACACAATACAACAAGTTGATGCAACTATCAACTCATAAACATGCACAATTAGCTTCAGAGTGAGACTCAAAGGTAATGATTAATCATTACCATTGTAATTGTCTTATAGTTGGAAAACCATTGAAACTGGCTTGAAAATGGAGATGGGGGGAGGGGATCCAAATACAAGCCAAAACATGCAATTGAGGTTGGAGTGGGGGGAAACAGTATGCTTTATTATGTTCCTTTATGAACTAGTACTCAACTCAGCCTAATATAACAAGCTGATGCAACTATCAACTCATAAACATGCACAATGAGCATAAAAAATTAATTCCCACGAGCCATGCATTTGGTGCCATTCAAACCAGTTGGAAGTGGGCACTTCCTGTATGATTCAGTGAAAAAAGCCTTGAATCATATGCCAGCAACTTTAGCCGTCGAGTACTCCTTCCTGGGGCCTTCAGATACAACATGTAACGAATTCAAGTCCCTCTGTGTTAAGCAAGTACTTAAAAAAAAATCAAGAAAGATATTCCTGAAAAATTATTGTCACATTACACACATTAGTCAGCCAATTAAGCACTTAACAAAGTAATTCAGACTTGAACCTTTTCACGGTGTCTAAGGGGCCCCTGAGAAGCTACAGATTTCAATTTGGAGCCATTTGGACCTTTCCAAGTCCCGCTGTGAAAATTAATGGTACAAATGTTAAGTGGGATTGCTCTTCCCGATGTCCCAAAGACCCCAGATTTTGCACGGTGACATGTCAAGGGCCCCTTATCGACATACTAAGAGGGCTAAGGCCTAGGGTGCAAAAAAGTATTTTTCATTAATTTCAACAGATCTCTCTGCCTGTCACAGGAATCAATGAGACAGGCTTCATTTTGGGCCTGTGTGCGACAGTCCGTTCATCGGAGCCTTTAATACTCAGCAATCCCCCAGGGCTTCCAAACTCTAAGACCTGACTCAGGGGCCCCTGGCGATCGAATATCTGAAATTTCGAGGTCCTGCGACCTTTTGACCCCTCTTTTCCAGACGTCCCACTATCCCTTTGAATCAATGCATTTTTCACAACGTTTTAGTGGACAACGTCCCTAAATGGGCCAAATGAATGGAAAATAAGGTCAAAAGGTCACGAGACTCTCAACGCTGTCTAAGGGCACCCCGACAATGCGCATATGTCAATTTAGAGTCGTTCGGACCTTTCGGAGCCCCGTCCGCCAACCCGTTGCAGACAACGAATGAAACAAATAGCCTGTGGGCTTTTTCTAGATAGCTACCCCAGCCCCCAAATTTCACACGGCGGTAGCCTGACGTCCCCCGAAAGACATACCGAGAGCACGTGGCTCTAGAAAAATGGAAAAGTTTTTTTGGGGAGTTTGTGCAAGATTCCCTCAAAATCCTTTTGCACTTAAAGCTTGAAAGAGCCTCTTGAAGGATGAGAGGCCACTAGGGTTAGGGTTTGAATATAAGCTCAGGAAGGTTCTAGAGACCCCAAACTTTGGTTCCTGATTCGTGGGGACCGGACGCTCGCGGATCGGGAGTTTCGAGAGCCTGCGACCTTTTGACCCCTCTTTTCCAGACGTCCCACTATCCCTTTGAATCCATGCATTTTTCACAACGTGTTTGTGGACAACGTCCCTAAATGGGCCAAATGAATGGAAAAAAAGGTCAAAAGGTCACGAAACTCCCCACGCTGTCTAAGGACGCCCTGACGACTCGCATATGTCGTTTATGAGTCGTTTGGACCTTTCGGTGCCCCGTCCATCGACCTGTTGTAGAAAATGAATGAAATTAATGGCAGATGGACTTTTTCTAGAAAGCTCCTCTGGGCCCCAAACTTCACGTGCTGGTAGTCCCCGGACTATAGCCCCTAGAGTGTCGTATTAAAAGCGCAACTCTCTAGAATGATTTTTTTTTTCCATTTTTTTTATGGATTGATTGCGAGAATCAACCTCACAGGCCTTTTGCTCTCAAAGCCAGAAAGAGCCTCTTGCATGTGCAAAGTCATTTGGGTGTTCATTTAAGGTCTAGAGCTGAAAGAGTGCATTCGGAAAATGTCTAGAGCTTCCAAATTTTAGGCACTGATTTGGGTGCCCCTGTTGCTCCAGAATCCCAAATTTCGAGGTCCTGCGACCTTTTGACCTCTTTTTACAAGAAATCCCACTTGCCCATTGAACCAATGCAATTCTACAGCGGTTTCGTGTACGGGGTTAAAATTGATGCTCAGACCTGGGGGCTTCGAATGCTTCATTGTTGGGCCCTCAGAAACAACATAAAGGTGTGTCCCTCAGAGTTAAGGAAGTACTTTAAAAAAAATCAAGAAAAATATTAGAGGAAAATTATTGTCACATTACACACATTAGTCAGCCAATTAAGCACTTATCGAAGCCATTGGGACTTGAAATTTTGCACACTGACTAGGGGGGTCCCTGTGAAGCTACTGATATCAATTTGGAGTCGTTTGGAGCTTTCGGAGTCGTGTACACGGTCCTGCTGTGAAAATGAATGGTACAAAAGGAGAGTGGGACGTGTTCTAACTTTGCACCCTGAGCTCCAACGGACCCCATATTTCACACGGTGACACGTCAAAAGCCCCTTATCGACATACTAAGAGGACTAAGGTCTAGGATGTAAAAAAGTATTTTTCATTATTTTCAACAGATCTCTCTGCCTGTCACAGGAATCAATGAGACAGGCTGCATTTTAGGCCTGTGTGCAACAGTACATTCATCAGGGGTTTTAATACTTAGCAAGCCCCAAGGGCCTCCAAAATGTAGGACCTGGCTCGGGGGCCCCTGAGAAGCTACTGTTGTCAATTTGGAGCCGTTTGGACCTTTCGGGGTTGCGTACACGGACCCGCTGTGTAAATACAAGGTACAAATCGTACGTGGGATGTGCTCTAACTTTGCTCCCCGAGCTCCGACGGAGCCGAAATTTCACTCGGTTGCACACCTGGTGCCCCTCTATCACATACTAAGAGGGCAGACACCTCCTGCCATTCTTTTTTTTCACCTTCAAAATATGCCATTTCGAGGGTGTGGGCAGGCACCCCAGCCACCAAACGTGTGGCCCGTGAAATCCCAGAGCGTAAAAACCTATTTGGGAAAAACATTTGGTTAGGGGGATGATAATGGGTCCGTGGACAGTCCCACCCCCCCTGGGTGGTCTTGGGGTCTCATTGGTCAATTTGGGTAAAATAGTGGGTCAGGGGGATGATAATGGGTCAGTGGACAGCCCCGCCCCCCCCCCCCCCCAGGGTGGTCAGGGGGTCTCACTGGTCAATTTGGGTAAAATAGTGGGTCAGGGGGATGATAATGGGTCCGTGGACAGCCCCGCCTCCCCCCAGGGTGGTCAGGGGGTCTCACTGGTCAATTTGGGCAAAACAGTGGGTCAGGGGGATGATTAATGGGTACGTGGACAGCCCTGCCACCCCAGGGTGGTCACTCGGCATCGTGAGTGGTCATCGGGCAGATAGTGGGACCGTGGGACGCCGGGGGTCTCACCGCAGCTTACAGCACCCCCAAAGTGTGTCCGTTCGGGCATGTTTTCCGGACCACTGGCTACGTGGAAATTTGGCCATCCACAGACCGATAGCCTCCATCTGTCCCATGAGATAGGCTACAGGAGGGCGGTACACGGACCTGTCACCGTCCCTCGCATCCGTCAAACGTACAATGGGCGTTGATCTCAATGGGACTTTTTCCACCAACCCTCTAAGTTCCCTTACCCACGGCACTCAACATCATCAAGTTTGTGTCTTTGTAGACTATGGGGCCGCCGGGGGTTTTATGGATTTTGAGTTGGCCAAGAGACTGTGTGTGAATTGGGAGTGTGTGTGAAATGGTCAGGAGGAGGAAGTTTTTTAAAATGTAAAACTGTCTATGAAGTGAACATATCTCTGTTCCATCTTAACAGGATTTTTTGTGGAACGCTGTTGTTGCTAATAAGTATTTTTGGAATGAGGATGAACTGAGAAATGAGGGAGTGTGGAAATGGGTTGATGGCACCACATTGACAACTGGTTGAGTGATTACTGAATTTCACTGATCATTTGCCAGAACATTTCTCTACAGTCACAAATAACTATCCTACACAGATTTGTATGGTGATAAATCGTTGCAAAACTCGAGAGCTTGCATATTAGTAAAAATAAATATTTAAATATTTGTTCTCGTAAGTTGAAACATACACTAACAGCACCGATGTGAAAACTTGTAAAATAAAACTGTGAAGTTGAATGTTGCAATTGCACTCAAAAGGACCCCCTTATGGGATCAGAAATCCCCACTCATAACCAACAGTCAAGCTTTCATTTCTGAGATTAAGAGAGTATTCCTGCATCCAGCTAGTGGGGGAGATGTGGATCATCGCTTGCTCCATCTCTCCCAAGGTACCCGGAGTGCAGCAGAGTTTGCCATCGAGTTTCGCACCCTTGCCACGGAGAGTGGATGGAATCAACAAGCCTTGAGAGCCACCTTTCACCACACCTTGTCTCCTGAGCTCAAGGACGAGTTGGCATTCCGGGACCCCGCGCCTGATCTCGAGTCCCTCATTGACTTAGCCATCCGGGTAGACCATCGCCTTAGAGAACGCCAACAGGAGCGACAGCAGGAGGTCAGATTGCTGGAGTCTGCCAACCCAATCATACTGCCTTTGTCCCCTATCAACCCTGAGGAACCCATGCAGCTGGGTAGACACAGAATTTCCCAAGCGGAACGCAACCGACGGATGATGAACAGTTGCTGACTCTAATGTGGCAAGTCGGGCCATTTTCGCCTTGCATGTCCTGAATTGTCGGGAAAAGCCAACTCTCACCCAGGAGGAGGGGGGCCAGGGCGAGCATAGGAACCACACCCTGCTCGGCGACCTCTGGTTTGTCCATCCATGCCACTCTTACCCACGGCACTCAACATCATCAAGTTTATGTCTTTGTAGACTATGGGGCCGACGGGAGTTTTATGGATTTTGAGTTGGCCAAGAGACTATCTATTCTGCCTGTTACCCTTCAAGAAACCCTTAACATTACAGTAGTTGATGGCAGCCCCCTGGGTTCTGGACAAGTCTGTCAACGTACCCCACCTCTCCAGCTAAGGGTGGGACAACACCAGGAACAAATACAGTTCCTCTTATTTCATTCTCCTAAGCTCCCTCTAATGCTTGGTTTCCCACATTGACTGGTCCCGAGGGGTTGTTAGAACCTGGGGAACCGACTGTCGTGTCTCAGACATCGCCTTCTTCAGAACACCCAACCCGCTAAGAACATTCCCAGAACTTTCACCTGATGTCCCCAGGCGGAGTAATACTTATGTTCCCGAGACTCTGTCCATGGAGGTCGTGGCTCCTCTCAAGATGTAGCTGGCGAAGCCCAAATTTCTATCGCACCTTCCTGAGTTATCTCGAGTACCCCCGGAGTATGCAGACCTCCACGAAGTCTTTAGTAAAGACAGAGCTGCCTCACTGCCCCCTCATAGACCTTATGACTGCTCTATTGATCTGCTTCCTAGCACCTGCCCACCTCGTGGAAGCTCTAATCTCTCTCTGGCCCTGAAAGGATAGCCATGGACAAGTATCTCAAAGAATCTCTGGACAGTGGATTCATCCACCCTTCCACCTCACCTGCTGTTTTTTTCTTTGTGGAAAAGAAGGATAACAGCCTCCGTCCCTGCATTGACTACCGAGGTCTAAATCGTCTTACTGTCAAGAACCGGTACCCTCTCCCCCTCATATCCATGGCTTTTGAGATCCTGTAGGGTGCCACCATCTTCACCAAACTTAACCTTCGAAATGCATACCACCTTGTTAGAATCCGTGAGGGAGATGAGTGGAAGACAGCATTCAACACCCTGACGGGTCACTACGAATACCAGGTAATGCCCCAGCCATCTTCCAGGCCTTTATTTATGATACGCTCAGAGAGATGCTAAATAGGTTTGTATTTGTTTATCTGGACGACATCCTCATTTTCTCCCGCAACTACCAAGAACACGTTCAGCACGTTCGGCAGGTCATAGTACAGTTGCTGAAGCATAGGCTCTTTGTGAAGCTGGAGAAGAGTGAATTTCATGTCCCAGCAGTCTCATTCCTCGGTGTCTGCATGTCCAGTCGCAGTCTCCAGATGGATCCTGGCAAGATTCGGGCAGTCTTGGATTGGCTGCATCCAACCACAGTGAAGCAGGTACAGCGCTTTCTTAGCTTCTCCAATTTCTTCTTATACCTTTTTGAACCTCGTGTCTATTTTTATTTCTCTGTTTAGTGAAAGCTTGACTTTCCTTGTTTATTTTGTTCTTTGCCTTTTTCATCAAGTAAAGATTATATTTTTTGGAAGAAACGCTAGTTTCCTGACTCTTTGCTCATCTGCTCTTGGGCTCAATTATCGGGGAGTTAGCTCAGTGGTAAGACGCTTAACACTAGAGCACTGCAGACCTGGGTCCGATCCCCTCCTACGGCAACCTCATCACAAGATCTTTAAACACTGTGAAGAAATGTTGACTTGTCACAGCACCTAAAATACACACTCTCCCATGTACTTTCATGTACATTTGAACCTATATCTGTATGTTGGGAAAAGTGTTCGGACATGTTATTTGTCTAAGGTATTAAGTGCTTATTTTTAGTGCTTTCTCAAAAAAAAAAAAATCCACTTTTCACATTTACAGTGGTTTTATATATTTTAAAGTTATGACAATGTTTTCACTGTGGGGCCCGTTGTCATGACTAGCAGTCAATAGACATGTCTTTTTTTCAATGCAAAAATTTGAAATCGAGCCATAAATTTAAATCAATTAGTGTTATGGAGTGGTATGCCGCTCTGGGCCAGAAAGTCCAGGGCCACATTTTAGTCCCACTCCACACCTTCTACAGACACAAACTTGTGTTACACATTAACTTTTGAAAACGTTCACTTTTGCTCTTACAATCTCTAAAATCTGCCATTAAAACTTTAAATCTTCACACCTTGACTTTTGAAACTATGTTTACGAAAACCTGTAGCAAACTCAGTTGTAATGTTACGAACCCCGCTCCCTCGCTCCTTCCCCTCGAGCTTCCATGCTCGTTTTGCCCCCCCCGAGCTCGCACGCTCGTTTTGCCCCCTTGAGCTCGCACGCTCGTTTTGCCCCCCTCGAGCTCGCACGCTCGTTTTGCCCCCTCGAGCTCGCACGCTCGTTTTGCTCCCTCGGGCTCTCATGCACGCTCCTATGGCCAGAACATTATGACCACCTGCACTCGTCTCAATCACCCCTTTATTCGTTTCACCTGCACTCGTCTCATCACCTTTCATTGTTTACACCTGCACCTTCCCCTATAAATACCACAGCACATCCATTTCACGGGTGTTGGTTATTGTATTTAGGTTCCCGTCTCTTTGCCCCCCGCTAGTCTCGTCTAGTTTAGTACTCCTCTCGTTTACCCCTTAGCTTGCCAGCTCCCCTTGTTCCCCTGTCTTTTGCTCCCTCTAGTCCCGTCTCGCTGATTCTGATTACCCCGGCTTTGACCCTACGCTTTCCTCGACCTCTCTCTTTGGATTTGCCCCTTTTATATTCTCCGATTCCCCGGCTTCGACCTCACGCTCCCCTTGACTACTCTTCACTGGATTTGCCCCTTGTTTGTACTTTTGCCTGCACTGCTATTAAATAAAAGCAGTTTCCTCCAACATTGTGACTGTCTCGTCTTGTGTGTGTGTGTGCAGGTTACAAAATAACCAACCTCACCGTAGACAGTCACAATGCGTCACGTGGAGGATTCGCGCAGCTCACTAGAGCGGAGGAGCACGTCACATTCGGCGCGAGGAGCTACAGTTTGGAGGCAGGACCAAGCGCTCGTGGCCCAGGGGCAGCAGGTATGTTCTTTGTCTGATTTATGTCACCCTGTTTCACCTGTGTCTGCCCCTGAGCCCGTTTATGCCTCCAGTGCATTTCTGAGTGCCGTGAGCCTTCAACCCCCTGAGAGGTTTGATGGCTCTTCGGGCGCTTTCCAAGGGTTGTTTATGCAGGGCAGCGGTTGTAGAACTTTAAACCGTGCCCTTAACATTATAGACCCAGCGGCCCAACTCTTGGTTTTGCGTCAGGGGAGTCAACCCTTGGAGGCTTATGTGGTTGACTTTTGTGCCCTGGCTAACCAGGTGAATTTTGATGAGGTGGCTCTAAAAGACATTTTTCAATATGGACTGAATGAGCCAGCCTCATCATTCATGCCTGGTGGTCGCTGCTCTCTCAACCTGGCTCAGTTTATTGACCTCGCCCTACTGTACGCTGGTTCTTCGTTTACTGTGGGGGAGGCAGACACTGATCCAGCGCTCCACACCACGGCCCCCGTCTTGAAGCCTACCAAGGCCCCCGTCTTGAAGCCTACCATGGCCCCCGTCTTGAAGCCTACCACGGCCCCCGTCTCGAAGCCTGTCACGGCCCCAGTCCCGAAGCCTTACATGGCCCCAGTCCCGAAGCCTGACACGGCCCTAGTCCCGAAGCCTGACACGGCCCTAGTCCCGAAGCCTTACACGGCCCCAGTCCCGAAGCCTGTCACGGCCCCAGTCCCGAAGCCTGTCACGGCCCCAGTCTCGAAGCCTGGCACGGCCAGCGAGTCAACGCCCATGCCTGCCACGGCCAGAGAGCCAGCGGCCATGCCCGCCACGGCCAACGAGCCAGCGCCCCTGCCCGCCACGGCCAACGAGCCAGCGCCCATGCCCGCCACGGCCAACGAGCCAGCGCCCAGGTCTGCCACGGCCAACGAGCCAGCGCCCATGTCTGCCACGGTCAGCGAGCCAGCGCCTGTAGCCTCGACCGCCCCAGAGCCAGCGCCTGTAGCCTCGACCGTCCCCATGGCCACGTCCCCTGTTGGCCGAAGACGTAAGAGAAGGAAGAGGGCCCCTTCTCCCCAGTCTCGTCTTGTGCTCAAGACCGCAGAGGTTCCCTCAGAGTCTTCCACGGCTCTGCCGGGTTCTGCTCCGCCCTCAGAGTCTTCCACGGCTCTGCCGGGTTCTGCTCCGCCCTCAGAGTCTTCCACGGCGCTGCCGGGTTCTGCTCCGCCCTCAGAGTCTTCCACGACTCTGCCGGGTTCTGCTCCGCCCTCAGAGTCTTCCACGACTCTGCCAGCCTCTGCTCCACTCTCAGAGTCTTCCACGGCTCTGCCAGCCTCTGCTCGCCCCTCAGAGCCCTCGCGGCCTGAGGGGCGAGCGGGAGCTACAGTTTGAGAGAGGTTTGATGGCTCTTCGGGCGCTTGCCAAGGGTTGTTTATGCAGGGCAGCGGTTGTAGAACTTTAAACCGTGCCCTTAACATTATAGACCCAGCGGCCCAACTCTTGGTTTTGCATCAGGGGAGTCAACCCTTGGAGGCTTATGTGGTTGACTTTTGTGCCCTGGCTAACCAGGTGAATTTTGATGAGGTGGCTCTAAAAGACATTTTTCAATATGGACTGAATGAGCCAGCCTCATCATTCATGCCTGGTGGTCGCTGCTCTCTCAACCTGGCTCAGTTTATTGACCTCGCCCTACTGTACGCTGGTTCTTCGTTTACTGTGGGGGAGGCAGACACTGATCCAGCGCTCCACACCACGGCCCCCGTCTTGAAGCCTACCAAGGCCCCCGTCTTGAAGCCTACCATGGCCCCCGTCTTGAAGCCTACCACGGCCCCCGTCTCGAAGCCTGTCACGGCCCCAGTCCCGAAGCCTTACATGGCCCCAGTCCCGAAGCCTGACACGGCCCTAGTCCCGAAGCCTGACACGGCCCTAGTCCCGAAGCCTTACACGGCCCCAGTCCCGAAGCCTTACACGGCCCCAGTCCCGAAGCCTGTCACGGCCCCAGTCCCGAAGCCTGTCACGGCCCCAGTCTCGAAGCCTGGCACGGCCAGCGAGTCAACGCCCATGCCTGCCACGGCCAGAGAGCCAGCGGCCATGCCGCCCACGACCAGCGAGCCAGCGCCCCTGCCCGCCCACGACCAGCGAGCCAGCGCCCATGCCCGCCACGACCAGCGAGCCAGCGCCCAGGTCTGCCACGGCCAGCGAGCCAGCGCCCATGTCTGCCACGGTCAGCGAGCCAGCGCCTGTAGCCTCGACCGCCCCAGAGCCAGCGCCTGTAGCCTCGACCGTCCCCATGGCCACGTCCCCTGTTGGCCGAAGACGTAAGAGAAGGAAGAGGGCCCCTTCTCCCCAGTCTCGTCTTGTGCTCAAGACCGCAGAGGTTCCCTCAGAGTCTTCCACGGCTCTGCTCCGCCCTCAGAGTCTTCCACGGCTCTGCCGGGTTCTGCTCCGCCCTCAGAGTCTTCCACGGCGCTGCCGGGTTCTGCTCCGCCCTCAGAGTCTTCCACGACTCTGCCGGGTTCTGCTCCGCCCTCAGAGTCTTCCACGACTCTGCCAGCCTCTGCTCCACTCTCAGAGTCTTCCACGGCTCTGCCAGCCTCTGCTCGCCCCTCAGAGCCCTCGCGGCCTCCGCCTCACAAGCCTCCCAGGGCTCCTCCTCTCGAGCCTCCCAGGGCTCCTCCTCTCCGAGCCTCCCAGGGCTCCGTTTCTCGAGCCTCCCAGAGCTCTACCTCCCAAGCCCCCAGGGCTCTGCCTTTCAAGTCTCTCGAGTCTTCCATGGCTCTGCCAGCCTCTGCTCAGCCCCTCAGAGCCCTCATGGCCTCCGCCTCACAAGCCTCCCAGGGCTCCTCCTCTCGAGCCTCCCAGGGCTCCTCCTCTCGAGCCTCCCAGGGCTCCGTTTCTCGAGCCTCCCAGAGCTCTACCTCCCAAGCCCCCAGGGCTCTGCCTTTCAAGTCTCTCGAGCCTCCCAGAGCTCTACCCCTAGAGCCTCCCAGAGCTCCGCCTCTCAAGCCTACCAGGGCTTCTCCTCTCGAGTCTTTCAGGGCTCCCCCTCCTTCCAAGCCTCTCAGGGCTTCTCCTCCCGAGTCTTTCAAGGCTCCTCCTCCCAAGCCTCCCAGAGCTCTACCTCCCAAGCCCCCCAGGGTTCTGCCTTTCAAGTCTCTCGAGCCTCCCAGAGCTCTATCCCTCGAGCCTCCCAGAGCTCCGCCTCTCAAGCCTCCCAGGGCTCCCCCTCCTTCCAAGCCTCTCAGGGCTTCTCCTCTCGAGTCTTTCAGGGCTCCGCCCCTCAAGCCTCTCATGGCTTCGCCTATCGAGTCTTTCATGGCTCCACCCCTCAAGCCTCTCAGGGCTTCCCCTCTCGAGTCTTTCAGGGCTCCTCCTCCCCTCGAGCCTCTCAGGGCTCCTCCTCCCCTCGAGCCTCTCAGGGCTCCTCCTCCCCTCGAGCCTCTCAGGGCTCCTCCGCCCCTCGAGTCTTTCATGGCTCCACCCCTCAAGCCTCTCACGGCTTCGTCTCTCGAGTCTCTTAGGGCTCCTCCTCCTCTCGAGCCTCTCAGGGCTCCGTCCCCCAAGCCTCTCGAGCCTTCCAGGACTCTGCCTCTAGAGCCTCCTACGGCTCTGCCTCTCGGGCCTCCTACGGCTCCCCCTAAGCCTACCATGGCCCCCGTCTTGAAGCCTACCACGGCCCCCGTCTCGAAGCCTGTCACGGCCCCAGTCCCGAAGCCTTACATGGCCCCAGTCCCGAAGCCTGACACGGCCCCAGTCCCGAAGCCTGACACGGCCCTAGTCCCGAAGCCTGACACGGCCCTAGTCCCGAAGCCTTACACGGCCCCAGTCCCGAAGCCTTACACGGCCCCAGTCCCGAAGCCTGTCACGGCCCCAGTCCCGAAGCCTGTCACGGCCCCAGTCTCGAAGCCTGGCACGGCCAGCGAGTCAACGCCCATGCCTGCCACGGCCAGAGAGCCAGCGGCCATGCCCGCCACGGCCAACGAGCCAGCGCCCCTGCCCGCCACGGCCAACGAGCCAGCGCCCATGCCCGCCACGGCCAACGAGCCAGCGCCCAGGTCTGCCACGGCCAACGAGCCAGCGCCCATGTCTGCCACGGTCAGCGAGCCAGCGCCTGTAGCCTCGACCGCCCCAGAGCCAGCGCCTGTAGCCTCGACCGTCCCCATGGCCACGTCCCCTGTTGGCCGAAGACGTAAGAGAAGGAAGAGGGCCCCTTCTCCCCAGTCTCGTCTTGTGCTCAAGACCGCAGAGGTTCCCTCAGAGTCTTCCACGGCTCTGCCGGGTTCTGCTCCGCCCTCAGAGTCTTCCACGGCTCTGCCGGGTTCTGCTCCGCCCTCAGAGTCTTCCACGGCGCTGCCGGGTTCTGCTCCGCCCTCAGAGTCTTCCACGACTCTGCCGGGTTCTGCTCCGCCCTCAGAGTCTTCCACGACTCTGCCAGCCTCTGCTCCACTCTCAGAGTCTTCCACGGCTCTGCCAGCCTCTGCTCGCCCCTCAGAGCCCTCGCGGCCTCCGCCTCACAAGCCTCCCAGGGCTCCTCCTCTCGAGCCTCCCAGGGCTCCTCCTCTCGAGCCTCCCAGGGCTCCGTTTCTCGAGCCTCCCAGAGCTCTACCTCCCAAGCCCCCCAGGGCTCTGCCTTTCAAGTCTCTCGAGTCTTCCATGGCTCTGCCAGCCTCTGCTCGCCCCTCAGAGCCCTCGCGGCCTCCGCCTCACAAGCCTCCCAGGGCTCCTCCTCTCGAGCCTCCCAGGGCTCCTCCTCTCGAGCCTCCCAGGGCTCCGTTTCTCGAGCCTCCCAGAGCTCTACCTCCCAAGCCCCCCAGGGCTCTGCCTTTCAAGTCTCTCGAGCCTCCCAGAGCTCTACCCCTAGAGCCTCCCAGAGCTCCGCCTCTCAAGCCTACCAGGGCTTCTCCTCTCGAGTCTTTCAGGGCTCCCCCTCCTTCCAAGCCTCTCAGGGCTTCTCCTCCCGAGTCTTTCAAGGCTCCTCCTCCCAAGCCTCCCAGAGCTCTACCTCCCAAGCCCCCCAGGGTTCTGCCTTTCAAGTCTCTCGAGCCTCCCAGAGCTCTATCCCTCGAGCCTCCCAGAGCTCCGCCTCTCAAGCCTCCCAGGGCTCCCCCTCCTTCCAAGCCTCTCAGGGCTTCTCCTCTCCGAGTCTTTCAGGGCTCCGCCCCTCAAGCCTCTCATGGCTTCAGCCTATCGAGTCTTTCATGGCTCCACCCCTCAAGCCTCTCAGGGCTTCCCCTCTCGAGTCTTTCAGGGCTCCTCCTCCCCTCGAGCCTCTCAGGGCTCCTCCTCCCCTCGAGCCTCTCAGGGCTCCTCCTCCCCTCGAGCCTCTCAGGGCTCCTCCGCCCCTCGAGTCTTTCATGGCTCCACCCCTCAAGCCTCTCACGGCTTCGTCTCTCGAGTCTCTTAGGGCTCCTCCTCCTCTCGAGCCTCTCAGGGCTCCGTCCCCCAAGCCTCTCGAGCCTTCCAGGACTCTGCCTCTAGAGCCTCCTACGGCTCTGCCTCTCGGGCCTCCTACGGCTCCCCCTCCAGAGCCTCCCACGGCTCCACCTCCCGAGCCTCTCACGGCTCTGATCCCAAAGACTCCAGAGCTTTCTAGGGCTCCGCCTCTCGAGCCTCCTACGGCTCCACCTCTCGGGCCTTCTACGGCTCTACCCCCCGAGACTACAGAGCCTGCCAGGCCGTCGCCTTGGAAACCTCCCACGACGCCGCCTCCCTTGGCTCCACCTCCAGAGCCTTCCAGGCCTTCGCCCCTAAAGCCTCCTTCGGCTCCACCTCCAGAGCCTTCCAGGCCTTCGCCCCTAAAGCCTCCTTCGGCTCCACCTCCAGAGCCTTCCAGAACCCCACCTCCAGAGCCGCCTACAGTGCCGCCTCTGACGGCACCGCCTTTCACGGCTCAGCCTGGACTTCCTGACCCCCTTCCTGTCCTGTGGCCTCTTCCCTGGCCTCCGGACCCTATTCCTGTCCGGTGGTCACCTTCCAGACCCCCGGACCCAGTCCTTGTCCTCCAGTCGCCTTCCAGACCCCTGACCCAGTCTCTGCCCTTTGGATGCCCCCTAGATCTCCCGACCACCCGCCTGTCCGCTATGTTCCCCCTGACCTTGCCTTGAAACTGCCCATTGACCCCATGGACTGTCTCATTTCCCTCTGTGCCCCTTGGACTGCCCTCAATTTTGTTTGTGTGTTTTGTGGGTTGTCTGTTCAGGGTTTTTTGTTTGTTGGGATCGTCCAGCACCACTTCCTCGCAACCGAGCGCGGCCGTCAGGAGCCGTCCGTTTTAGAGGGGGGAGTACTGTCACGAACCCCGCTCCCTCGCTCCGCCCCCTCGAGCTTCCACGCTTGTTTTGCCCCCCCGAGCTCGCACGCTCGTTTTGCCCCCTCGAGCTCGCACGCTCGTTTTGCCCCCCT
The DNA here is from genome assembly GCF_025860055.1 of Xyrauchen texanus. Taxonomy (NCBI): domain Eukaryota; kingdom Metazoa; phylum Chordata; class Actinopteri; order Cypriniformes; family Catostomidae; genus Xyrauchen; species Xyrauchen texanus. The sequence continues at coordinate 10,334,138 of NC_068318.1, read as the reverse complement.
CGAGCTCGCACGCTCGTTTTGCCCCCTCGAGCTCGCACGCTCGTTTTGCCCCCTCGAGCTCGCACGCTCGTTTTGCTCCCTCGAGCTCGCACGCTCGTTTTGCTCCCTCGGGCTCTCATGCACGCTCCTATGGCCAGAACATTATGACCACCTGCACTCGTCTCAATCACCCCTTTATTCGTTTCACCTGCACTCGTCTCATCACCTTTCATTGTTTACACCTGCACCTTCCCCTATAAATACCACAGCACATCCGTTTCACGGGTGTTGGTTATTGTATTTAGTTTCCCGTCTCTTTGCCCCCCGCTAGTCTCGTCTAGTTTAGTACTCCTCTCGTTTACCCCTTAGCTTGCCAGCTCCCCTTGTTCCCCTGTCTTTTGCTCTCTCTAGTCCCGTCTCGCTGATTCTGATTACCCCGGCTTTGACCCTACGCTTTCCTTGACCTCTCTCTTTGGATTTGCCCCTTTTAAATTCTCCGATTCCCCGGCTTTGACCTCACGCTCCCCTTGACTACTCTTCACTGGATTTGCCCATTGTTTGTACTTTTGCCTGCACTGCTATTAAATAAAAGCAGTTTCCTCCAACATTGTGACTGTCTCGTCTTGTGTGTGTGTGCAGGTTACATGTAAATCCTGATGCGAGAGAGCAAGACCAGTGTTTGGCGGGGGAGGGGTCAATGAAGTCGTTTTATTGGTGGAGACCTACCCAATGAAAGCCACCGGTCTGGATTGAGTTTTTCTGGGGATGTGCACACGCATGTGAATAATTTCACTTGACTTTTCAACAGATTTGTTCAATGTGAATTTCCAAGGAGCAAAGAAAACACATTTTGCACATTATAAAAATGTTGGTAAGATAATTTTCCTGCTTTTTTTAATTGACGTCTATTCGAATGAATTTGACACAGTTTAAGAGTGATTTTCACGGTTTCACAGGGTAACATGGTTACCTATGTTAACATTGGACATTGCTTTGAATGGGAACACTTGTCAGAGCAGTAAATTGCAAGTTGAATTATTTTATATGCAAAGTAAAGCATCATATGCCTAAATGTCTCACTAATTGGCCTATACACTTAAACTACATTTATTTATGAAAAATAATACCTTGATAAAATGTTTGATCTCTTTTCATGGGTTCAGTGTGTCTAGTGGTAGCATGTCCACTAACCATGCATATCAACCTGGGTTTTCAAAGGTTATGTGCATGACAGTGTCGTATGTTTATAACTACCCATGAACATGCCAAAAGATAATGTTTCAGAACATAGCATTTTCAAGTACAAGAGTAAGTACAAATTCCAAATTGACTAATGGGTGAGAATAAATTAGAATAAACTCTGTGAAAGCAAGAGAAATTTCTTCAGAAACTTAATTCTGTTTGTTTGGCAAAATCTAAAATGTAATTTTTTTTATTTATTTAATTTGTATTTCTCCACAATTTGGATTGCCCAATTCCTAATGCTCTCTCCAAGTCCTTGTGGTGGCGTAGTGACTCCAGGTGGTGGAGGATGAATCTCAGTTGCCTCCGCTTCCGAGACCATCAATCCGCACATTTATCTTGTGGCTTGTTGAGTGCCATTTTTATTTTTTTCTTAATTTAAAATCTAACATTTTTTTGACAACTTTGAAAAGCCTCTTAACTATGAATGGAAAATGTAGTTAATGTTTTTTCAAGTTATATAACTATTCAGCTAAGTTTATTGCAACTTTGATAGAGACCACCCATTTGTAATTTTCAAGCATCTGAAAAGGTCCAAATGGTTTGATATTCAACATGCACCATAAATACACCTCCAAGGTTATTCAGATTGCAAAGTGGTTGAAAGCTGTGCATTACATCTTCCGGACATGGTGACATATCTTGTAATTAAGGGAAAACCTGCAATACTTGAATTAACTACTGCATAAAAGAGAAACGAATGTGAAGTCAATCAAAAATCTTTATTCAATTCACTGCAAAAGGGAGGAATAAAACCAGATAAATAAAATTCATTACAGTTTTCTGTTATTAAGTTCCTCGTTGATGCAGTAATGAACAGGACTAAGTACACCTTCGGATGGAGCCGTCGCCACAAATGACCCAAAGCACTCCCAGGTCAAAGGACACGTGCTTGTGGCTATTGGGACATAAAACATACGAGGTCCAGTCAGAGCCAGTGGGATTGGATCGAGAGACGCCAACTCTGCAGTAGAAAAGAATGATTGCGATTTCTTGTAGAGAGTATGAGATGAATTCTAAAAACATGCTATTGGACTATCCAGCTCACCTTTGGTACAAGACCCCTTGATAGTTGACACCATAGACACTGCCATCAGATGCTACTTCAATCATAGACAGAAGTCCAGGAACATTCTCAAAGGAGCCAGAGCCTCCGCAGTTATTACTAGACACACCCTATGTACAAAGACAAAAAGATGCAGTCACTCATAGCAAAAACAACTTTGTTGCAACTTCACCAATATAGCACTTGCAGCATAGATGCATGAAGCCAACTTTACTGGTGTAAAGTTACAACCTGGTGTAAATTTACCAGCCCCATCTAATATCGACCTACCAATTCTTTAGTCAAGTAGTTTAACTTCAAATTGAAACATTACCTTCATGATGTAGATGTTGTCATTGCTGTTCACTCCCCAACAGCTGTACGGGCCACAGCTGTAATACTTCAGCTTCCCAGTAAGTTGTACCCAAGGAATTGTGCTGGATGGGCCATTGTTGTTAGCATCCATATTTAAGCAGTATATGTCATCATTCATATTTACACCCGCAATGAACTGATCACCTCCAGCATCCACCTGTTTTAGAAGGCCTATGAAAACATGATTAATCTGACTATACTGCATACTAATAAGAACTATAAACTAATGTAAATGGGAGTAAACACACTTACCTGGAAACTGCACAAAATGGCCACTCTGAAACTTGAAGATGTTGTTTGCCACATTCACCCCCAGCTGACCAGCAGGACCAATACTGAAGTGTTTGAAAGGTACATTTATCTTTGTAAAGATGTTATCAAACAAGACAAAGACTTCATTCTTATCGTTCACTCCAACCACTGAGCCCGAACCAGCATCTATCTGCTTCAGTGTTCCACTCATCACCTCACAATTCAGAGCTAGAAATAAAACAAATATACATATTCAATATTCCAATTTTATGAAAGAATGGGAATAATTATTTTTTTTTTTTTAAAAACACCCAAGTCTACCCAAAGTGTAAAGGAACTGGCAGCTGAAGAGTAGTAGGATGCACTGATAAGCCCCCATTGTTCCACGATGAAAATTGTTTGCTTGAACCTGTTCATAAACAGAATGCATTTTAATCGGTGAACTCAAGAACAAGCTTGTTTTTCCTTTTTAGCAGATATAAAAATTATAAAAACATTACATGTGTTTCTCTTGATTTCCTAACTCTGCATTACCTGTAATGAATTACCTGGTTAGACAACTGTCACATCTGCTGTATACACAAGAATTACCTTCCAGACTTTCCTGCAGAGTTTTATATACAGCCATGACAAAACACACCTTTTTTATTTTCACGCTTTATTATCAACAAATAGCATGTACAAGATTAACTTCCTCTTCTTCTTCTTTCAAGTTTAATGGCGGTTGGCAAACCAAACTTTAATGGTGCATTCCCGCCACCTACTGGATTGGAGTGTGGATAACGTTATGGTAGTTGTGACCTAAATCCTGTTACTTAAATGAGTGTCTTTTAAAAAATTAAATACTTCTTCATATATTTTAAATTGCTTTGGGCCATTATCTAATAATGCTTGGATAGACAAAACTTCTATTTCCATTTTCCTTAATGTTTGAAATAATTTAAATCTTTCTCTTGCATAAGCCTCACATTTTAATAATACATGTTCTACTGTTTCCATATTTTCGGAACTACATTTGTCACAATACCCTGTCTGGTGTTTCCCAATCCTGACCATACTTTGATTTAGTAGACAATGGCCAATGCGCATTCTTGAAATTATCACATCCTTCCTCCTATTTCCAAAATTTCTTCTTTCAAAACCAACTGTTTCTTGAATTTTGTATAAATGTTGACCTGTATTTCCACTATCCCACTCCTTCTGCCATTTCTTCCTAATTTCCTTTGCTATTATACTTTTTATCTCGGTCTTACTCAATGCAATTTTAATATCAACTTCTTGAAATTTTATGGCCTGTTTGGCTAAACTATCCACCTCTTCATTTCCTGCCACCCCCATATGTGCTGGTATCCAAAGAAACTGAATCATGATTCTCAATTGTCTGATTCTAAAAAGACTTTGTAATATTTCAAAAATTAAGTCCTGTCTAGCTATAGAAGTACCACTTGCTATACTTTCAATTGCAGATAAAGAGTCAGTGCATATAACTGATCTGATTGGCTGAACTTCTTCGACCCACTGTAATTCTAATATAATTGCTATTAATTCTGATGTAAATACTGAGAGATTAACTTCCATATTGCAACAGAGGAACATATCACATGCTTCACAATACAAATGTCAAAACACACCTGCCTGCAATTTTTGTATTAAACCAAAACACTCTCATTAGTTGTTTCAGGTGTGTTTAATTAATAGATGCATTCAGAGTTGTGGCATGGAGCTTCCTTGTTTTTGGTTACATTTGCAGGAGCGAATGATTCCTATATTGTTTTCCACTTACAAATGTATTTTATTCTTTATTATATCAAATTAGTTAAAACATTAAATACTAACAACAAACTTTTAGTAAAAGTATTTAAAAAAATGCAAAACCTTGTAATATACACTAACATTTTAATCAACTAAGGGTGTCGTTCCCGTTTATTTGTTTATCTTTGGAACCAATTCCTAACGTTCTAGGAACATTCTCATTTGGTTACATTTCATCAGAGGAACAAGTGTGTGTGATTGTGTGTGTGTGTGTGTGTGTGTGTGTGAGAGAGAGAGAGAGAGAGAGAGAGAGATAGGGAGTGTGTGTGAATTGGTCAGGAGGAGGAAGATTGTTAAAATGTAAAACTGTCTATGAAGTGAACATATCTCTGTTCCATCTTAACAGGATTTTTTGTGGAACGCTGTTGTTGCTAATAAGTATTTTTGGAATGAGGATGAACTGAGAAATGAGGGAGTGTGGAAATGGGTTGATGGCACCACACTGACAACTGGTTGAGTGATTACTGAATTTCACTGATCATTTGCCAGAACATTTCTCTAAAAATAACTATCCTACACAGATTTGTATGGAGATAAATCAGTTGCAAAACTCGACAGCTTGCATATTTGTAAAAATAAATATATAAATATTTGTACTCGTAAGTTGAAACATACACTAACAGCCCCGATGTGAAAACTTGTCAAATAAAACTGTGAAGTTGAATGTTGCAATTGCACTTGTAGCGGGTACAGGATCTCAGTATCAGCTGACAGTTAAGCATATGGAGGCCCAAACCTGCATAAATAATAAATGAATAAATGTAATAATAAAAAAAATTAATAAAGGAATAAATGTCTTGATAAAACAAATATAATTAGTTTTTAATTGCATTTATTCCTGAATTTATTATTGTATGACTTTATTCCTTTTATTATTTTCTATATTCATTTTTAACTTTATTTTTATTCGTTTTAGCTTTTAATTATTTATTCATTTATTTTGCATATTTTTTTATTTGTGTTAATTTAGTTTTTATATTTATTTATTCCCACATATATTTATTTCCATATTTATATATTCCCATACATATTTATTTAAGTTATATAATTTCATATAATTTTCAAAAATGATATGACAAATTATAATTTCGTTATTTTACTAACCCAACTAATGACTCGTCGGCGCTTTATCAGTAAGATGCACGACACGTGAAGCATTTTTTTTTTAGCTTTCACTTAAGAAGAGTTGTGCACTTTTTATTTTAATATAGCTATCTCTTTACATAAATACTATTTTCCACTTAAAAACTATAATTTCGTTATTTTACTATCCCAACTGACTCATCCGCGCTTTCCAATAGGTTGCACGTAAGGGGGAAAAATATTTCTTCCACTTAAGAAGAGTTGTGCACTTTTAAGCACTTTTTATTTTAATATATCTCTTTACATAGATATTTTTTTTCTACTGAAAAACTATAATTTCGTTATTTTACTAGCCCAACTAATTAGTAGCCTACTCATCCGGGCTTTTTAATATATTGCGCCTAAGAAAAAAAAGCCGTCTTTGGGCAGCCTTCTTGCGAAGAGTGCAGCCACAGCCACGCTCACTGATGAGCAAAAGGTCGAGGCAGAAATGACCATGTACCTGCAGGAAATGGCCATTGATGGGGAAGAGGACGACAAAATGTTTCCGTTCATTGCAAGATTAGCACGGAAATATCTGTGCATATGTGCTACCAGTACTCCATCAGAGCGGGTCTTCAGCACAGCGGGTAGTGTAGTTACTCCAATCCGCAGCTTATTAAAACCAGATAAAGTGAATATGTTGGTATTTCTGGCCAGAAACATCGAAATTTAAACATGGTCTATGGTGAAAGATATTAGACTTCTTTACGCATTTTTCGCCATCCGTTGCGGAGCTATTCGATTTTGCATATTATTTTTTAAACATTAATTTGTGTAGTTCATATGACCACTTTACAATATTTCAATAACATAATTTATTTTGTAGCCTGTGCTGAAGTTAATTGTGCTGCTAATTATAAGTGAAATGTTAATGCCGAGTTTCGGTCTGAGTCCCGTTTTCTTGTTCTTTATTTGTTGTTCTTCTATGTTTTAATAAATGTGTGTTATTCATATTCAACTTGTTTCTTTCATTTGATTTGACATTATGGATTTATGGCCAAGGAAATTTTTCTTTAAAAGTATTAACCAGACAAAAGTTATTTGATGATCGCTGGTCTGGGTTTATCTTAAACTGCCGCTTCAGTGTATACAAGAGCTATGTGACAATGAGCAAGATTTTCTGAGACACTACAACTACTAATAATTAATTAATAAAGGCTTAAAATAAAATATTTTAATCTAAATGTACAGTGTAAGACATGTAAAAAAATGACAAGAAGCTAACAATGTCAAGATCAATATTTGTGTAGCCTGCCTGACACGGTATTTTCACAGACTATCACGTCACGTCTCTGGCATATAGGCCTACTTAAAATAGCATATATGCATTAGTTATATTCTCAATTTAATTTACAGCGCAATCCCTGCAAAGTTTTTAGGTTAACTATAGAAGAGACTTGGATTAGTGAATCGCACTAGCAAGACTCGCAAAAGGGGGTGTGGCATCACGATGGTGGCTCTACATCGTGATGTTGGTCAGCCATCACGATGGATGATGATATCGTCCATCGGCACAACCCTAAAATAAATGTGGGAATATTTAAATATAGAAATAAATACATGTGGGAATAAATAAATATAAAAATAAATGAATGCATAAATAAATAATAAAAAAAAACTAAAACAAATGAAAGAATAAAAAATGTTTTAAAGAATAAAAATAAAAAGAGAAAATAACAAATAAAGGAAAAAAAAGTCATACAAAAATAAATTCAGGAATAACTTTCATTAAAAACTAATTATATTTGTTTTATCAAGAAATGTATTCCTTTATTTATTTTCTTATTATTAAATTTATTTATTTATGTATTTATTTATTATTTTTGCATGTTTTGTCCTCCATATAAGCATTCCCAGCAATCTGTGGAATGGTGAAATAAACACAGGACAACAATGTGCGTGTGATCAGCTCTGGGCTTGCTGGGTTATTTATTTTAGCAAAATGTTCACATTAGAACAAACACAAATGTCAAAAAGATAAATTGTCAAAACAAATTGTTTTCTTTACGCAAATACACAGTGTTTTCATGAAGATCTGTCCATCAGCCAATCACTGTGTTACTCATTTGCATATTCAAAATGCTGTTCAGTATTACATGACTTTCAGAGATTTCACTCAGTTCAAATAAAATAAATGATATCAAACCCGTTTTCAACCATGAAGTTTCTGTGTTTTACCCATTCTAGACCACTATCATGCGTTTTTAAAGTGAACTAAACATTTTATGACCTAATATAGACATATTTAAACATTCACCTTCAAATTAACACTGTACTTGGACAGACATATCATCCAATCGCGGGTGAGCATCGCGATTTCATTTCATTTTAACCATGCAAAATGTTATCAAAACGAATCAATTTCCAACACTTAATATGCACTAACAGGTATTCTTTCAACATCCATGCAGATTGACATATAAAACAATCGACTAACCTGTGGAATGGTGAAATAAACACAGGACAACAATGTGCGTGTGATCAGCTCTGGTCTTGCTGGGTTATCACGAACAACGCAGCAGACCCATCGCAACACACTGCACTTCCATAGCACACTCTACTGGTCTGGCAGAACCACCATTCCCTCAATGTATTTTTACATACAAGACCATATTAATTTCACCATTTGTGACGAACTAACAATTGGGGCATCACACACTCACAGACAATATTTCAAAGCTTGTGTTTCGAATTCACAAGACAAGAAGTCACAAATGTGTAAAATGGTGTGCCTGGGTAGCTCAGGGAGTAAAAACACTGAGAATGTATGAGTTCAAATCCAGGGCATGCTGAGTGACTCCAGCCAGGTCTCCTAAGCAACCAAATTGGCCCGGTTGCTAGGTAGGGTAGAGTCACATGGGTTAACCTCCTATAGTGTGGTTCACTCTCGTTAGGGCACGTGGTGTGTTGTTGTGCGTGATTTCTGCAGTGGATGGCATTAACCCTCCAAATGCACCATGTCTCTGGGGTAATGCTTTCAAAAAGCCACATGATAAGATGCATGGATTGATGGTCTCAGACACAGAGGCAACTTATTAATCAACTAATTGGCCTGTACACTTAAATTACATTTATTTATGAAAAATAATACCTTGATAAAATGTTTGATCTCTTTTCATGGGTTCAGTTGGTCTAGTGGTAGCATGTCCACTTACCATGCATATCAACCTGGGTTTTCAAAGGTTATGTGCATGACATTAGTGTATATTTATAACTACTCATGAACCTGCCAAAAGATAATGTTTCAGGACATAGCATTTTGTTTTTGTGGAGAGCAAGTACAAATGCCAAATAGACTAAAGGGTGAGAATAAATTAGAATAAACTCTGTGAAAGCATGAGAATTTTCTTCAGAATCTTAATTCTGTTTGGCAAAATCAAAAATGTAAATTTAATTTGTATTTCTCCACAATTTGGATTGTCCATTTCCTAATGCTCTCTCAAAGTCCTCGTGGTGGCGTAGTGACTCCAGGTGGCGGAGGACGAATCTCAGTTGCCTCCGCTTCAGAGACCATCAATCCACACATTTATCAAGTGGCTTGAGTGCCATTTAGATTTTTTTCTTAATTTAAAATCTAACATTTTGACAACTTTAAAAAGCCTCTTAACTATGAATGTTAAATGTAGTTAATGTTTTTTCAAAGTATATAACATGATGGCGCCATAGATGGCTGCCTCGGTGTGGAGCTCTCCAATTCTTTTGTTGTTTTTGTTTGTATGTCCTGTGTTTAGCAATCTTTTACCAGTCAGTTTTACCATGGACGAACTGCTGAACATTCGGCAGCACATACCAGATAATCTTTTCCCGGTTTTTGAATATTAAGACGTTTTGCTGGCTACGTGTGTGTATGTGGGTATGTATGAAGGCGAGTGTATGTACGTATATTCTTTTTTGTTTTTAATTACCTATGTCTTGCTGCTGTTTTTGGTATTGTTTGTATTGTTATAGACTGGAAGCTCCTGTCACCAAGACAAATTACTTGTATGTGTAAGCATACTTGGCAATAAAGCTGATTCTGATTCTGATAACTATTCAGCTAAGTTTATTGCAACTTTGATAGAGACCACCCATTTGTAAATTGTCAAGCATCGGAAAAGGTCCAAATGGTTTGATATTCAACATGCACCATAAATACACCTCCAAGGTTATTCAGATTGCAAAGTGGTTGAAAGCAGTGCATTACATCTTCCAGAAATTGTGACTTTTCTTGTTATTAAGGGAAAACCTGCAACACGACTTAACTACTGCACAAAAGAGAAACGAATGTGAAGTCAATCAAAAAGCTTTATTCAATTCACTGCAAAAGGGAGGAATAAAACCAGATAAATAAAACTTCATTACGGTTTTCTGTTATTAAGTTCCTCGTTGATGCAATAATGAACAGGACTAAGTACATCTTCGGATGGAGCCGTCGCCACAAATGACCCAAAGCACTCCCAGGTCAAAGGACACATGCTTGTGGCTATTGGGACAGACATCATACGAGGTCCAGCCAGAGCCAGTGGGATTGGATCGAGAGACGCCAACTCTGCAGTAGAAAAGAATGATTGTGATTTCTTGTAGAGAGTACGAGATGAATTCTAAAAACATGCTATTGGACAATCCAGCTCACCTTTGGAACAAGACCCCTTGATAGTTGACACCATAGACACTGCCATCAGATGCTACTTTAATCATAGACAGAAGTCCAGGAACATTCTCAAAGGAGCCAGAGCCTCCGCAGTTATTACTAGACACACCCTATGTACGAAGACAAAAAGATGCAGTCACTCATAGCAAAAACAACTTCGTTGCAACTTTACCATAGATGCATGAAGCCAACTTTACTGGTGTAAAGTTACAACCTGGTGTAAATTTACCAGCCCCATCTAATATCGACCTACCAATTCTTTAGTCAAGTAGTTTAACTTCAAATTGAAACATTACCTTCATTATGTAGATGTTGTCATTGCTGTTCACTCCCCAACAGCTGTACGGGCCACAGCTGTAATACTTCAGCTTCCCAGTAAGTTGTACCCAAGGAATTGTGCTGATGGGCCATTGTTGTTAGCATCCATATTGAAGCAGAATATGTCATCATTCATATTTACACCCGCAATTAACTGATCACCTCCAGCATCCACCTGTTTTAGAAGGCCTATGAAAACATAATTAAACCAATACTGAAGTGTTTGAGAGGTACATTTATCTTTGTAAAGATGTTATCAAACAAGACAAAGACTTCATTCTGATTGTTCACTCCAACCACTGAGCCCGAACCAGCATCTATCTGCTTCAGTGTTCCACTCATCACCTCACAATTCAGAGCTAGAAAAAAACAAATATGCATATTCAATATTCCAATTTTATGAAAGAATGGGAATAAAAAAAAAAAAAAAATAAAAACACCCAAGCGTACCCAAAGTGTAAAAGAACTGGCAGCTGAAGAGTAGTAAAATAAAAATTTGAAGTTGAATGTTGCAATCTGCACTCACAGACAATATTTCAAAGCTTGCGTTTCGAATTCACAGTTGCTGACAAGAAGTCACAAATGTGTAAAATGGGGGGCCTGGGAAGCTCAGCGAGTAAAGGCGCTGACTGCCACCCCTGGAATTTGCGAGTTTGGATCCAGGGCAAGCTGAGTGACTCCAGCCAGGTCTCCTAAGCAACCAAATTGGCCCAGTTGCTAGTGTAACAGATCACCAGACAAGTTTGAATTGATTTACGGCAATTCAATTTTTTTAATAACATTTCATTGAGTATAAAAGCTGGGGTAACATCAGAAAAGTCTGTATAGAAAGAGGAACAGATCTTGTGATCTTAAACAGCCCAGAGGAACAACTGTGTGTGTGTGTTTGTGTGTATGTGTGTGTGTGTGAGAGAGAGAGAGAGAAATGTTCAACACACCTTTATTACAATTTACCTAAATTAATACAATCTGTTCCTACCTAAAGGAAAGTACAAAATATACACATTCATTCATAACAAAAAAACAAGTCAGAAAAGCAATACTTTCACACTGTCATTTTAAAGCATGTACAAATTGTAAACTCTCATTAATAACTTCACACAGAGCTCCCTTATAGCACCAAATCAATTCAAAAGACATAAGATCCCCCATAGACTTATAATATTGAAAGTCAATTAAGACTCTAGATTTCACAAGGTTAAAAAACATAATTGGTAAATTGATGCTTGAATTTCGTTAAATTTTTATCTTCCTGGTTTCATAAATAGCCTTTTTTGCCTGCCCTAATAGGAAATTCAGTAGTTGGCAACAAAATCGACGACTCAAGAGTATATTTAAAACCACAAATAAACATTTCCAAAGTGAAAATCTCATCAAAATGATCAAATAAACCCTCTAAAACTTGAAACAAAGGTAAAAGTCTGTTACAATGCAGAAAGGCATGAAAAACATTTTCTTTCTGAAAGCAGAAGGGACATTCGTAACTAGTACCGGGGTTTATAACTGAAACAAGTACATTCACCGCAATAGCGCCATGCAGAATTCTCCACTGTAAGTCCCCCACCTTCTTGGGCAAAGGTGACGTGTACAATGCTCTCCATTCTGGTTTATTACTCTCCCCTAGATGGAGGACAGAGCGTGTCGACTCTTTTGTGGAAAGACTGTTTGTTCAGAGCTTTGACACAGTTTTTTTACAGGAGTTTTCGAGACACTGGGTTCGAACCCATTAACATCAAAGTGCTGGTTTGCAAAAAAACACTTTCACATTCTCCAAAGTCAGCCAACAGGTACAGATCAGGAAAGGGGTCATTGCAATTTGGGGTAATTGAGCCTTCAGTGTATTCTTTCAGCAGCATGAATTCTTCTGACGCAAGTGTTGACTTCCACTTTTCAAGTAGTTTGGTTGTGACGTGTTTTGACTTTACCCCCAAATGTCCAGCAACTGTATCGATATCCTCGAAAGCCAGTCCAGCCAGATTAAGTAAATGTCCAAGTGTTAACAACCTGGTTTTGATAAGGATATCGGAAATTGCAGGAAAAGACTTTTCGCTGGATAAGTCCAAACGTGACCCAAAAATCAGAGGTTCCTGCAGTAACCAGTACAAAGAGCTTGTGGTGCTTAGCCTCTGTACCATAAACAAAGACCAAACTTTAAAAAGGTTCTGGTAAAAGGTGGGCATCTTGGACAGATCCATTTATTGTGGGTTCAACAAAAAAAAAGATCTGTCAAAGTCCAGATTTCTGAAATCCCACAGAATGACGCAAGCAGCGAATTTCCAGCTTGAGTCTATTGGTCCAGTCAAGAGTCTTTGAGCAAATTGAACCCTGAAAGCTGCTATTCTGCTCTGTATATGAATTAAGCCATGTCCCCCTTCCTCTTTGGGTAAATACAGAACAGCTTTCAGTACCCAATGCATTTTGTCCCAAAAGAAATCAACTAAAATTGATTGTAACTTTGGCAATAGATCTCGTGGATGATCCACACAAATTAATCGGTGCCAAAGAGCAGAAGCAATTAAGTTGTTAATAATCAAGATTCGTCCCTTATAGGACATTTTAGGGAGTAAAAAAGCCACTTGTTGAGGTGACCTTTAAACTTCTCGACAATTCCTTTGAAGTTCTTTTGCATGAATATTTTGTCCCCTAGATACACTCCCAAGTATTTAAAACCATCCTTGGTCCAAGATAAACCTTCTGGGAGCCTTGGCTCCGTATTGGCCCAATTACCCACCAATATTGCTTCACTCTTGGATCAATTAACTTTTGTGGCAGAAATCTTTTTAAAATCATTCAGGATCCCCAACAAAACATTTATATCTCTTTGTCCATTAATTAAAACAACAACATCATCAGCATATGCAGATAACTTAAAAACATGCGTATACCTTGGGACATGTAAACCATGCAAATTTGCTCTTATTTTGTTTAAGAGGGGCACTATAGCCAAAGTATACAGCATACCAGACAAGGCACAGCCTTGCCTGATTCCTCTAAAAACTCTAAAAGGGGCACACAAGTTTCCATTAAGTTTCAAGACACTTTCAACATCGTTGTACAACACTTTTATCAAGGAAACGAAATCATTACTAAAACCAAAAGCTGTTAAAAGATTCAATAAATGCGTGTGTTCCACTCTGTCGAAAGCTTTTTCTTGGTCAATGGACAGTAGACCAAAGTCTAATTTTAGATGTTTGCCAATATCTTTCTTTGTTGTTTTTAAAAAGGATTTGATATCCTCCGCACTATAATCCCTATTAGAAAAACCACTTTGTGGCAAACTGCACGTTACACTAAAATCCGAGAGATCACTTTCGCTTTCAGTGTCTGTTTGACTCAGATCGCAACTGAATCCTCTTTTCGCTTGCTGCTTTGAAGGACGTTGCCCTAAACTTCGCTTTGGTGGCGTCTTAAAATCACACTCATCCAGCTCAGTCATTATTGCAGCTTCATCATTAACAAAGTATGTCTGCGGCATAAGCAACAGCGTCTCCATTCTCCACTTCATTCTCTTCACCCACAGTAACCATCATACCTTCATCTTCCACAGAGTGATCTACCTGCTCTACATCCACTGCCTCTGCAACAATCACAGCAGCTGCTGTCTGCACTGAACTTGGTCCAGCTACCTCATTATCAGTGACAATCGCAACAACGCTCTGATTTTCAGTAACATTCAAAGCATCCCTGTCATTTACCACCTGTACAGGTCCCTCATTTGGCCTATCTTGTCTACCGTTACTTGGGCACGCACGGATCAAGTGCCCCATCTCGCCACAGTTAAAACATTTCATGTTGTTCGTAGTGGCAAAGATAACGTAGTTAAAATCCTCAAATCTAAAATTTTGAGACAAATCCAGTTCATCAAGGTTGTCCTGCAGGATCATATAAACGTATCGCCTAAATGACACATGTTTTAAGAGAGGGGATTTGGTACCAATCGGAATCATCTTAATCTGAGAAACTGTTTTACCATAGCGGGCAAGCATTTTGATCAAAACTTCATTTGGGATAAATGGTGGCACATTTGATAACGTCACCTTTTTTTGAAGGTGTAGACAACGGCAGTACTGGTGTAAAAATACTGTTAATCACAACACCGTTTTGCACTTGCTCATTTGCAAGATCAACAGTTTTCACAAATACAACAACAGCGCTGTTCATACGGGACGCCGATACAATGTTCTCATAACCAATTACTTCTTCCACCGCTAAACTGCTTCCCTCCACACCAGCAGCTGAATCTATTTTTACACCATGACGTCTTGTCAGAGAGTTAAAACTCCCGCTGCCTGGGGCAGCCATGCTCCCGACAAACGGGGCTGACAACCCGGCTAAGACACAACACTTGCTTTCCTTTTTACAAAATAAATCTACAAAAAAAAAGAAAACCACAAACTGTAACTAAAGAATGACAACTAAATAAAGAAGAAAAAATAGATAGAGAAAAAACACTCGTACCTCACACAGCAGCTACACGCTCACTCAAAACACACCCTCCCCACAGTCACACCGCACATGCGCACGAGAGAGAGAGAGAGAGAGAGAGTGTGTGTGTTTGTGTGTGAATTGGTCAGAAGTTTTGCTAATTAAGTATTTTTGGAATGAGGATGAACTGAGGGAGTGTGGAAATGGGTTGATGGCACCACATTGACAACTGCTTGAATGATTACTGAATTTCACTGATCATTTGCCAGAACTTTTCTCTACAGGTACTAATAACTATCCTACACAGATTCCAGCTGACTCCAGCCAGGTTTCCTAAGCAACCAAACTGGCCCGGTTGCTAGGGAGCAGAGCTGGACAGGGAAGAGAAATCGGCCCAGGATTTTACATAACAACTGGCCTAAAACTGTCCTTTTCTGCATATCACGGCACCGTTTTGTGGTCCATTCTGCATAACGCGGCTGCTCATTTTAGCATATCAAGGCCTACCCACCGGCCAGATCAGTTCTCCCGATGCCCAGTCCGCCCCTGATCGGCCCCAAAGTTCGTCGGCCCACCGGAATAATACCTGGTATGCCAGATTACCAGTCCAATAGGTCAAATAGGGTAACCTCATATAGTGTGGTTCATTCACGATGGGGCACGTGGTGTGTTGTGCGTGAATGTCGCAGTGGATGGCGTGAAGATTTCACACGCGGCATGTTTCCGTGCTCCGTGAACGTGCTCAAGCTACATGATAAGATGCGTTGATGGTCTCAGACATAGAGGCAACTGTGATTTGTCCTCAGTCACCCTGAATTGAGGCGAGTCACTATGTCACCTCGAGAACTTGGAGTGCATTGTGAAATGGGCATTTCAAATTGGAGAATAAAAGGGGAGAAAATAAATAAAAACTTTTGTAAAATTACATTCACATAAATACATGCACAGACCAAGGCCATGGGGAGTTTTCCTGGTAAGCCTCTAGTTAATTTGGGTCTGCCTGCTGCTGCGCAAGTGCCTGCCCGTACTACAGGAGATATAAGTGGCCACCCTGGGCTCCATTTCTTATAACAAGCAAAATTGTAATAAACTCTACAATGCAATGGCTTTTATTTTGAAATAATGTAATGACTTTTGTTTTAAAATTGCTTACACGTCACAGTAGGAATGGGCGGATATACTTCCGATACTGATGTGGTATCAAGAATATCGATCCTCACATAAAAATATAAATTCTGAGGTTTTTTTTTAAAACTAGTGATCTTATTCAGATAACATGAATATTAATGAATCTCATAAGCTTCGAAGTGGAAAAAATAATTATATTAGCGAATTGTTGCATGACACCTGTTGGAAACTCAGAAATGAAAACCAGGAGACTCTGAGTACGTCTTCCGCAGAATTCTTTATTGAGAACGTGCTGTGTGGCACTGCAGTCATCAAGTCTAAATCAATGAGCTATACATTGTAGTTTTAAAGATATTTAGGGGGTTGTCCTTCCATGAGAAGACAAAGCACTCAGGTGATGACTGTAACAAAGCATACAAAGGAAGTAAGCAGTTGTAGGAACCCTCCCCTGACCCTGAAGTTTCACCAGCCCTTAATCCAATCAGCATATACTTCATTATCATTGTAACGCTGGGAAAAAGTCAAGAGAGCTGGATCCAAGTGCAGCTTTAGATTTGAATGAAAAATAAACAAGTACAAACTAACGGGTAAACACAGCAACAAAGAAAACATCCATGATGGGAAACAAAAACATAAACAGGCAAAAACATTCACGAAGGGCACGGGCAAAACACGGTAGGTCTAGATAAATACAAATCCATACATGCATACAACAACTGACCAAGAACAAGCAAACAACAGAGCATTATATACACAGTGGGTAATGACTTAATGAAGCACAGGTGAAGACAATGAAAGACAGCGGACAGTGACGAGAGCAGGGAATTATGGGAAGTGAGGAGGCCGGGGGAGGTGGTCAGAGGAAGGGGCTCAGGAGACAGAGCCGTGGAAGGCGGAGCCATGGAAGGCTCAGGAGGCGGAGCGTAGAAGGTGGAGTCGTAGACGGCTCTGAAGTCGGAGCCGTGGAAGGCTATGGAGGCGGAGCCGTGGAAGGCTATGGAGGCGGAGCCGTGGAAGGCTCAGGAGGCGGAGAAGGCAGAGCCCTGGAAGGCTCGGAAGGCGGAGCCCTGGAAGGCAGAGCCGTGGAAGGCGGAGCCGTGGAAGGCGTAGACTGGGGAACAGAAGCCTTTCTTCTCCTCTGCCTCCGTACAGACGAGGCTGGCAACGCTGGCTCTGGGATGGACGAGGCTGGCAACGCTGGCTCTGGGACGGACGAGGCTTCCAGCTCATTGGCCGTAGCAGGCGTGGTCGTTGGCGCGTTGGCCGTGGCAGGCGTGGAATGTTCAGAAGCTGATCCCGGGATTGAGAGAGGTGGTTCCTCTGCAGCGAATGTCTCCAAAACGAGCTCCACATACTCCTTCCATGTGTAAGCACCGGTCTCCGGCAAATCCCCCCATCGGCATGTTAGTACACCGATCCGAAAGATGTCCTTCAGGGCTTTGTCATCTAAACCGGTGTGGATGGCCACACTGGAGAAGAAGTGGGAGAACTCTTGAATTGTTAAATCCGCCTGGGTTAGTTCCATGAAGTACGCCATTAGATCCATATTGTGGTCAGTTGTTCTGTAACGCTGGGAAAAAGTCAAGAGAGCTGGATCTAAGTGCAGCTTTAGATTTGAATGAAAAATAAACAAGTACAAACTAACGGGTAAACACAGCAACAAAGAAAACATCCACGATGGGCACGGGCAAAACACGGTAGGTCTAGATACATACAAATCCATACATTCATACAACAACTGACCAAGAACAAGCAAAAAACAGAGCATTATATACACAGTGGGTAATGACTTAATGAAACACAGGTGAAGACAATGAAAGACAGCTGGCAGTGATGAGAGCAGGGAATTATGGGAAGTGTAGTCAATGGGGAACAGATGACAGAGGCAAAACGCAGGGCTGACAACAGTGAATCGTGACAATCATAGAGATAAAAGAAGGTCCACACCTAAGCCATTCTTGTTTGACTCACAAAAGTGTGAACAGGATCTGGCAGAGACCTCCACTTAGCAACTCTGTTTAACAGTGTAATACAGCTGATGCTGTTGCTTCTCTAAACTAACAAATCTGATACACATATAATAAAAAAAACGAATTCTTAAATGTAAATTCCCACACACTGGAACAATTTTTTCTTCGCTCATCTTGACGTACAGAAATATTAAAATACACATGCAGTCAGTGCATTGCTCACCCTTTCAGTCGCAGCACTCGTTCAAAGAGGGAGAAAGGTTTTCCTGAGGTAATGACAGAAAAACAGCATCTGGAGTTATTCACAGTAAGTAATGACAGAGGTGGGTTGTAACACGTTACATTTACTTGAACTTTTGGGGAAAAAATTTTTTACTTTTAGAGTAGGTTTAAAAGTGGATACTTTTTACTCTCACTCAAGTAAATTTCTAATGATTCTTTTTTACTTTTACTTCTTTACAATGTGTGGCATTACTGTCAGTACATTACTGGGTTTAATTTGAATTAATGTGTAATTTATTAAGCGATTATTGAATGGGACTATTTCCTATATAGTAAATGTCAGTTAGTGCACTATATATCAGCAATAAGTGAACGAAGTGGAGTTAATTCGGACGAGAGTGTCGGAGCTCTGGTGCTGGTACAGAAACGTCACATATTACATTTTAAAATACTTGGGCCTTAAGTATTATTCTTATTAAATAATATATTAATACATAAAATCTTCATTCTGTTTGTCATTTTTAATATATACTGTGTGTTAATATAAAGAGTAAACACATTTGATCAAATAAAGAGTACATTTTAAAAAGTATCTGTATGTTTTGTCTCTCTATATGTTATTATGTTATTTTAATCCAGTAAATTATCCAGTAAAGGTTTTTTACTACATTCAGAATTAAATAACACATTGCAAGAGAGAAGGAAGCAGAAAACTTAGATCGTAAATATTCCCCCGTGGTGGATTGTGGGAAATTAACCGTCATCGAGTGTACTTGAAATGAACACTTGAAATTAGAGTGCATTGTGGGTAAGAATGAGTGATCAAAAGTAGGGGGCAAGTGGCATACTCAGAATTTAGTTACTCCAACAAAATAGCAAAATCTCAAAATAGTGCACTATAGTGGATAGGGGATGGTTTCAGACACAGCGAGTGTTCCACGTTCAGGGTTGGTGCACTACGCAGGTTATGTACTCTGCATTTAGAGAGTGGCGGTGCTGCTGTACAGAAATAATGATCTACATTTTTTCCACATTGTAACTACACTGAAATAAGAATCCACACAGGACTTTAAAAGCTATGAAATAGCGAAAGAAGGCATTAATAAAGCATGATCTTGCTTTGGTTTTTATTTCAGCATTATTTATATTGTCCTTGTGGGACATTTTCACGTTTTCACAGTAATAATTAAAAAGAATGTTTCCAAACCTCTCTTCTTATTGACAAATTCATCCAGATCTGACAAGAGCCATTAAAGGGTTAGTTCCCCCCAAAACTACAATTCTCATTATTTACTCACCTTCATGCAACCCCAGATGTGTATGACTTTCTTTCTTCAGCTGAACTTGAATGAAGATTAGAAGAATTTCTCATCTCTGTAGGTCCATACAATGCAAGTGGATGGGTGGCAACATTTTAAAGCTAAACAAAACACACATAAGTCAACATAAAAGTAATCCAAAAGAGTCTAGATGTTAAATCAGTATCTTCAGAAGCGATGTGATAGGTGTGGATGAGAAACATAGAAACAGATCACTTTAATGTTCTTCTTGTGATTTTGGTGATTCACATACTTCCCTGCATATCGTCCCCTGCTGTCTAGCAAAAAATGACAAATATTGAAATGTTTTTCACCCACACCTATCATATCTGTAACGCAAACTCAGGTCGAGAGGGATCCTTATGCGGTTTATTTAAACAGGTAAGTCCAGAGTACAGACAGGCAAGGGTCGAATAATCAGGGCAATCAACAATATCAGAGACAGAGCAGAAATGGGGTAAACAGCAGTAGTAGTAGTAGTATTCCAGGCAGAGTCATAAATAGATAGGCAGCAAATGATCATAATGTGGTAATCCAAGGCAAGGTCAAAACACAGAAAAGGCAATACAGGGGATAATCAAAACACTCAGAAATGTAGCCAAGGCAAAACAAGACTTCACAATGAACGAACTAACAGACATGGCTTAAATAGTGTGATGATATGGAACAGCTGTGGGGTAATCAGACCAGGTATGTGGGCATTAGGGAATTGTAGTCCAATGTTAATATTCAGGTGAGAGAGACCTCCGGTGGCCGATTGACAATATCACTTCTGAAGACATGGATTAAACCCTGGAGTTTTATGGATTACTTTTATACTGCCTTTATGTGCTTGGAGCATCAAAATGTTGTCCTTCAGAGCTAAAATATTCTATAAAAATCAGAATTTGTGTTCTGCAGAAGAAATGAAGTCATATACATCTGGGATGGCATGAGTGTGAGTAAATGATGAGATCATTTTCTTTTTTTGGTTCATTTTTGGCTCAGCCATAATTTCATATTCTGTCATCATTTCTCTACCCCCATGTTGTTCCAAACCAGTGTGAGGCTTTGTATTATGTGGAACACAAAATATGTTAGACAGAATATTAGGGACTGTCAGACTCGGTCACTATTCACTTTCAATATAAATATATATATATATATATATATATATAAACAGTCACTGAAAGAAAATAGTGACTCAAGCAAACATTCTGTCTAATATCTCCTTATTGTGTTGCATGGAAGAAAGTCATACGGGTTTGGAACAACATGATGGTGAATGATGACAGAATTTCTATTAATAATAATAATAATTATTCTGTAGTACATGTTCAATGTGTATTATGTAATGGAATATAGGTAAACAGGTAAATAGAGTAAACAACTATTATGTCATTTGTGAAAGTAAATAGTTACTCACTACTATAGTACTCTCTAATTTGACACTTTCTTACTTTTACTCAAGTAATTATTTATGTTAGCACTTTTACTTCTACTTGAGTAATTATGTTTTTTAAGTAATTGTACTTGTATTTGAGTACAGTTTTTGGCTACTCTACCCACCTCTGAGTAATGAAAACTCATGAAAACTACCCATGGATTTACTGTAGTAATATTGTATTAACCATGACTAGCAACCACAACGGTAGTAACCATGTTTTCTTTTTATTTTTTGGCAGTAATCAAGGTTTTGATACAATTAACCATGATTTTGCTACAGCATTACTGTAGTATCCATATGATAACTTGGTTTTAGTAATAGTAACTACATAATAATATCTATTGTTAATTTAGTGGTTTTATATGTTGCCTATACTTACTAATTTTTAAAAGGTAAACAAAGCAGCCTAATAATTTTCTGCATAAGCCTATAAATATATTTAAAAAAATTATCATTTAAGTTACTAATTTTATCCAAATAATTTGTAAAAATGTAATTTATTAGAGGTATCAGCAATACTGGCCTAAAAGTACTTGGTATCAGATCGAAAAGAAAATAAGTGTTTTCACCCATCACTGCATCGCAGATCATATCCAATAAACACATTATTTCTGCACCTGGTGCCGAACTTATTATTTGACCTACAAATCACAATAATGGTGACAACCAAAAACAACATATTAAGTATAAGATCAGCTCTGAATAATGACTAAATGACAAATAACTGCAAGTTACAACAAATACAATAACAATAGCATATATAAAATCTGCAAACAGTAAAGCTATGTACATGTCATTTGTATAATTCATTCATAACGCAAAGCATTCTGGGAGCTGAAGTGCGGCTTGTTGAATAATGCTCACGCCTGATAAACATGGAGAAATTAAGTGAAAAAATATTACTTTATAGCTATTTGAGTCTTTGAGGCTTACTTTGTTTAATGGACAGCAGAAACATTGCTTGTCAAAGCATTGGGCATTTCACTTTTTCTCAAGAATAATCTGGTGAAGGAATTAAAATTCTGCACATATAAAGATGCAACAAACTCACAGAGAGTGAAAATACAAGCAATTAATCTGCAAAATATCTTTTTAACATTTAAAACACTTTAAGAGGTATGTATATTATAATTTTATTTGACATATATTTACATTACTATATTTATATATGTACATATTCTGGCCAAATTTGTTTTCATAGCTTTTTAAATAAACATATTTATGTGAGCAATTGATATAAAATGTTAAGCATTGTCATCAGTGTCCTGCTGTGTGACACTTTCTTCATCTATTTTAAACATCAATTTATGATATTTTATAGCTATATATACTGTACACATATAATTAGTAACACTGAAAGTGCTAGGCCCTGTTGTTCTTTTAAGGAGTATTGGGCCCAAGCACTGTAAGTGTCGAGCCCTATTGTTCTTCTAAAGATTATTAGGATTATTAGGGGGGTGGGGGGTGGGGGGCAGAAGGGGCTCTTCAGCGCCACCTAGAACATGGGCATGTTTGGGGGGCTATCTAGCACATCCCTTTTGAGGTAGTCACCAGACTTTGTACACATATAGATCTCATCAAGCCGGACAACTTTCGCGCTGACAGTCATAGGCTATGCCCAAAAGGAAGTTTGCCATTTTGGACTGTTTGAAAAATGCATGCTGAGGAATTTGAATTTGAAATACTCCACCCAAGAATTTAATGTTACAGGTACCAAATGTGGGCGATATCATGCCAAGACATTGACGATGCTAAATTGCGAAGGGATTTTTGATATATCGAACAGTGTTGCCATGGTGAAGCAATAAAATTATGTCAAAAAATGGAATAAGGAAATTACTCATATCTTCTGCATGCAGAAAATTAAAAACATCAAAATTGAGCCAAATGTTGTCCTTGCAGGATGATCACATTGATGTGACTATTGTGGGTCACGGTCATAGTGCCACGAACTGGCGGAAGGAAGTGTGTCACTTTTAACAGATTTTGACATATCCATGTTATGTTAACCTGAATTGCTTCAAAAAAATTAAGAATAATGTCAAGACAGTGCACATTTAAAAGTTTGAAGGGGGTCTGCTCACCGAAGACGTCCTCCTGCGGCTTCCAAAAACACGCAGCTCCGCCTCAACCCAGGCCCAGCTCTCAGCCCCTGCGTCAAGCACCCCGCAGGAAGCGCACGCCCCCCGTCTCACGAATCCCTTCGAGGACCCGGAAGGCTCCCAAGCGGTCCTGAGACGAATGACCCAGAGACCAAGACGTTTGATCCGGAGCTTGTTCTTTTCTGGTCATATATATTTCCATTTTAGCTTTGCCTAAAACAAAATTTAACAATTGACATTCCCTCTGTCATCTCTGTGTATACTAAAAATAATACAATGTAAAATTTTCCACTGTAAATCTCCATTTTTTTTAGTTAGTGGTGGCTTATAAAGAGCTCTCCATTGTGGTTTTACATCTTTGTTCAGCCCTAGAACAGTGCGCCAAGGAGAATCAACTTTTATATCCAATGTATTAAAATATTTTACACATGATTTATATAACTTCTTACCATTAGTTTCTTTAAAATCCATATCCATTAAATTCCCATATATTCATCTAAATTAGGTGATATTAGCAACTTTGGAAAACAGTCTTTATCATTAGAAATAAGTTTTTCCACACAATATTCCCTAAGCATATTTTTTTCCTCTATTGCAAGAAAAGTCTGTAACTTTTGTAGTAACTTTGCAAACTCTCGAGTGGATCTAACTCCTAAAAAAGCTGCCACTTTATCGACTTGTCCAAAATTTGGTCCTGACAATCTGATTAAATGACCAAGTGTTGTTATTTTGGCATTAATAAAAGCTTCAGTCAAAGAAACACATGTCTCAGTTACATCTAATCTTGCACCATACAACAGAGGTTCTTTAAGAAGCCAATATAAGGATGTTGTGTTACTTGTCCTTTGAAATTGAAAAAGGTTCCAGACTTTAAAAAGGTTTCAGTAAAAAACAGGCAATTTAGCTGTGTTGAAGGTTCCAGAGTTCATTAAAAACAGTGATTTGTCCAATATCACGACTCCAACAGTCTTTAAAATAGCACTGGCCACTGGTCTCCAACTTACGAACTCTGGTCCTGTCAGAAAACGCTGTATAAATTGTGTTCGAAATGTTACAGTCCTACTCTGCAAATTCACAAGTCCTTGTCCACCTTCCTCTTTTGATATATACAAAACATTATGCATAACCCAGTGCATTTTATCCCAAAAGAAGTCTATAAGCATTGATTGAATTTTTCCAAGTAAAAGTGTTGGTGGGTCAACGCAAGTAAGTCGATGCCAAAGGGAGGAAGCAACAAGATTACTGATAATCAGGGTTCGACCCCTGTAAGACAATGTTGGTTTGATCCACTTCCATTTATCCAGACGTCCTTTCAGCTTTTCAAATATCCCTTCCCAGTTCTTTGACTGAAATGTTTCATCACCCAGATAGACTCCTAAATATTTTAAGCCCTTATCCATGTCAGTCCATTTGGAAGTTTAGGGACCCCAGTTGTCCACTTCCCCACCAGGACTGCTTCACTCTTCGTCCAATTAACTTTTGCAGCTGAAATCATTTTGAAATCTTCCAACGTTTTCCATAAAATATCTACATCAGCTTGTTTCTTAGTTATTACAACAATATCATCAGCATAGGCTGACAAACAGAGGGGATTTCAAAGAAATGCCTTTTAAAACTTTTCTTAACCTGTGCAGAACTGGTTCAATTGCCAAAGTATAAAGCATCCCTGATAATGAGCATCCTTGTCTGAACCCACGCTGAACTTTGAAAGGAGCACATAAGCCACCCTTAACTTTCAATAAACTCAATGTCACAATACAATACTTTAATATAATTTATAAAATCCAAATTAAAACCAAAAGCATCTAGAGTTTCCAACAAATAATTATGCTCCACTCGGTCAAACACCTTTTCCTGATCAATGGAAATCAAGCCAAAATCTAAATCACCAATCTTTGAAAAATCCATTAAGTCTCGAATTAAATGAAAGTCATCAAAGATAGATCTGCCAGGCACACAATATGATTGGTCAGGATTGACAATGTCTTCCAAGACTTTCCCTAGTCTAACTGCTAAAACTTTAGAAAGAATTTTATAATCCAAGCACAATAACGAAACCGGTCTCCAGTTTTTAATGTCACTTAAGTCTCCTTTTTTGGTTAAAAGAGTAATAACTGCCCTCTGACTACTCAGTGGTAGAAGCCCTCTTGCTAAATTATCACTAATAACCTCAAGCAGATCTTCACCAATAATAGCACAATATACCTTATAGAATTCAAAAGGGATACCATCTATCCCTGGAACCTTCCCTTTATCCATACTTTGTAAAGCTTTATGAAGTTCTTCTAAGCTAATAGCCTTAATAAGTTTAGCATTATCTTTTTCAGATATTTTTGGAAGCTCTTCAAAAAAAGAATGTTTATCATCTTGGTCTATTCCTTGTTCAGAACTATAAAGATCGTTATAAAAAGCAACTGCTCTCTTACGCATTTCAGCTGGATCTGACAACAAAACCCCGCTTTCAGAGCGCAAATTTTGAATGTGCCAAAAACCAAAAAATATATATTCTGGAATCGTGATCTGACCAATGCCCCATGCGCTTTCATTCTATATAACTCAGACAAAGCAGATCTTTTTGAGATGAGAGACTCTATGTGGCCTTGATTTCCAGATGTCTGAATTAAACCTTGGACTTTTAATATATCATTTTCTAAACTCTTTATAGACTGAGTTAATTGTTTTGTGACATTTTGAGTAAATTGTTGACATAGTTGCTTAATTTGCACTTTGCCAATATCCCACCATTCATGTATAGAAACAAAATTAACTTTTTATTCTCTAAAATTCTTCCAGTAAAACTCAAAAACATCATTAAACTGTAAATCACTCAACAAAGTTGTATTGAAATGCCAAAAAGCACTGTTTAATTTTACAGAACTTAAAGTTATTGTACATATAACTAAGCTATGGTCAGAAAAGTCTTCTGGAACAATAGAACAATTTGTAAAAAACTAAAATGATACTTGAAACAATAAAACCTTTCCAATCATGCCAATGATAAAAAATTATCGCGAGCATGTGCCCATATACTCTTTTACATTTATGTGGAAATTTCTCCATACATCACATAATTCATTTGTTTCTATCATTTGTATAAGCTTTCTACGTGAAGTCATATGCGGTTTAATATGATTCCTATCTATGCTTTTTTCCACACAATTAAAATCTCCACCCAAAACTAGAAACTCATCATTTTTAAATGTTTCTAATTCTACACATAATTTATCTAAAAAAATCATTCTGTCTACTTGTGAAGTTGGTACATATACACAAACAAAAACAAAGACATGATCTTCGAAAAGCTCTAATCTTCAATAATCTACCTTTTACAATGTCTTCTACCTGAAAAGATAAAGGAGTGAAACTTCTATTAAATAAAATTGCAACTCCTCCACTTAGTGAAGTGTTGTGGCTTAAAAAAAGAGAGACCACCCCATTCTTTAGCCCACTCAATGGCGTTTTTCTCATAGCTGTGCGTTTCCTGTACAAACAGGGCATCAATTTTATTGTGTTTCAATACTTCATATATCTCTGCTCTTTTTTTGTAGTCCCTAGCTCCATTCACATTTATTGAAGCAATGTGAATGTCACTCATTCTTGAATGTCAAGCCATTTCACCATCCCCATCATTCAATTGAGTTTGGATTTTTGTGACAATCTTCTTTAAACGATAGACCTCTTTGTCTGTAAATTGTCCTTCACTCATTAAACACTTACAATTTTCAACAAGTCGTTTAAGATCTCGAAAGTATTCTACAATTTGTACTCCTCTTACATTCTTGGTCAATTTCAAGATTTTTTTTATTTCTTCTACTCCATAATCTAGACATGTCCAACTTGACTGCGAACAAACTGAAACATTGGCATCAGAGAACTCACTCTCACTGCCATCATCATCTATGTTGTTCTTTTTTCGGTTTCCTGTTTTTCTTGCATGTTTCAATGCAGTACCATTGTCATTCTTTTTTCTCTTTACATGTGTTTTAAACACAACCTGGTCCATGTCCATTAACGAGCATTCACCTTGGTTTACACTTTCAGCAAAAGCTTCTACATCAGAATATTGACTCAAGCTCATTTGTGTATCATGAATACCTTCTTCACTATCATCACAAGCATTCGCATTATCTCTTATTTTCTCACTTTCATTAGCACTCTCACCAACTAAAATCAGTTTTTTATTTTATTTGATTCATTACCTGGCACCTTATTTTAATTCTATTTTTATTGCTATTTGTTACTATTTTATTATCATTATTTGTCTTGTCATTATCTGTTTTGTGTATTAATGCTTTGGCAATATTGTAAGTAAACACAATCATGCCAATAAAGTACTTTTAAATTGAGAAATTGAGAGAGAGAGAGAGAGAGATATGTGTATGAATTGGTCAGAAGGAGGAAGTTTGTTAAAACGTAAAAGGCTTTATTATCAACAAATAGCATGTACAAGATTAACTTCCATATTGCAACAGAGGAACATATCACATGCTTCACAATACAAATGTCAAAACACACCTGCCTGCAATTTTTGTATTAAACCAAAACACTCTCATTAGTTGTTTCAGGTGTGTTTAATTAATAGTTGCATTCAGAGTTGTGGCATGGAGCTTCCTTGTTTTTGGTTACATTTGCAGGAGCGAATGATTCCTATGTTGTTTTCCACTTACAAATGTATTTTATTCTTTATTATATCAAATTAGTTAAAACATTAAATACCAACAACAAACTTTTAGTAAAATATATAAAAAAAAGCAAAACCTTGTAATATAAACTAACGTTTTAATCAACTAAGCGTGTTGTTCCCGTTTATTTGTTTATTTATTTATCTTTTTAGATAGGGAGTGTGTGTGAATTGGTCAGGAGGAGGAAGTTTGTTAAAATGTAAAACTGTCTATGAAGTGAACATATCTCTGTTCCATCTTAACAGGATTTTTTGTGGAACGCTGTTGTTGCTAATAAGTATTTTTGGAATGAGGATGAACTGAGAAATGAGGGAGTGTGGAAATGGGTTGATGGCACCACACTGACAACTGGTTGAGTGATTACTGAATTACAATGATCATTTGCCAGAACATTTCTCTACAGTCACAAATAACTTAATTCTGGTAAATCAGTTGCAAAACTCGAGAGCTTGCGTATTTAGAAAAATAAATATAAATATAGCTGCAAGCAGCAATGCTATTCCTCCTCAAAATCATTTAAAATTAATCAGTAGAGGGTTGGGGTTAAACCCTCCCAATAGAGGAATCCAAAAACATGTCTTTCTGTCTGAATTCTAAACTAAAAATGTTCAGTGTACAGGAAAATCCATCATGCCGGACCTTATGGATCCTTGAAGCTTTTTTGTTACCAATGAGAAATGAGGTATGTACACCAAGTTTCAGAAGAATTGAATAAATGGGGTGGAAATGAAATCACTTTGAAAATAGGACATTTGGGCATGGCTTGTAGCGCCCCCTAAAGGCGAATGTGGGCCATTCTTGGTGTGGGGTGTCATGTTGGCATGTAGTATCAATTTACACAATTAGAAATTTTTTGACCAGAAAATGGCTCTTTTCGGTATGGCCTGTAGCGCCCCTAAAGGCAAATGTGGGCCAATCTTTGCATAGTACTTCAGAGTGATGCCATCTTGAAGAATGTTAGGTTTGAAAAACCATCATTCAAAATTACATTTGATTTATTGACACATATATATTGAGGCAATGTGGACAATTACATAAATACACCCCTTTCAGCCATTTTGTGTTTTATAAATTTTTGCTAAATAACAATTTGAAAGACATCAATTCTACACATGTGTACCAAATTTCAAGTCAATTGGAACTAAGGTTCAGGAGAAGAAGAGTTTTGTAGGTTTTCCCAAATTTTCACTGAACAGGAAAATCCATCATGGCGGAAGGTATGGGTTCTTGAGGCTTTTTTCCCCCCATGAGAAACGAGGCATGTACACCAAGTTTCAGAAGAATTGGACAAATGGGGTGGAAATGTCATCACTTTGAAAATGGGACTTTTGGGCGTGGGCTGTATCGACCCCTATAGGTGAATGTGAGCCATTCTTTGCATAGTACTTCAGAACTAGAAAAAAAAAGTCAAGACAAATTTTGATGTTGGCTTGAGAAAGGCCGAACCTTGAACCGGAATTGGAACTCGATAACAATAAAACAAGATCGCAGCAAAAATATGAAATATATGCAATTACTTGAAAATTATTTAAGCTCTCTATGTCATTATACCACATACGGCATTCACTAAGGTTTTCATTTTGTCCTAAGATTTCATTGTATGCATTGTAAAAATAAGTGAATGTTAAAGGGATATTTGATCATTTCCTCACCCTCATGCAGTCCCAGATGTGTATGACTTTCTTCTGTAGAAACTGAATGAAGATGTTTAGAAGAATATCTCAGCTCTGTTTGTCCATTCAATGTAAGTAAATGAGAAGTGGTGAGAAACAGATCAATAATTAAGTAATTTTGTTACTATAAATCTCTACTTTCACTTTCACAAGCGCTCTTCTCTCTTAAAGAGTTATTTTTTTATTAATAATAATAAAACTGTCAATAACAATAGATTTCCTCCTACCGGAGGAATCTAATAATAATAATAATAATAATAATAATAAAACCATTAATAACAATAGATTTCCTCCTGGAGGAATCAAATAATAAAACCGTCAATAACAATAGATTTCCTCCTACCGGAGGAATCTAATAATAATAATAATAAAACCATTAATAACAATAGATTTCCTCCTGGAGGAATCAAATAATAAAACCATCAATAACAATAGATTTCCTCCTACCGGAAAATAAATAAAAAAATAATAGTTTTTCCTGGTTTACCAAAATATGTATTTAATTAAAACGTATAACTTCTCATACATTATTATTATAAAAACCAATAAATAAAATCTAAATAATACATATAAATCTTAAATAATAACACAAAATCTTAATATTTAGAAAACGTGTTAGCCATATTAGCTAGTGACGAAATAATTTCAAGCCAAATAATATTAAACGACATTTAGAAATTTATACTGGCATTTCTTTTTCAAAATAAATGTTTGTTTTATTATTATTACGGTAGTTCTGGTAAAATCTAACAGTTAGGTTAGACAAATGAATCATTTGTAACACGCTTTATTTTACATTCGACGCTACAGCATTGAAAACATATTTAAAAGAGTTTACATTTTGAGAAACAGCATTGAATTCCGTTTACAAACGCGCTCGTGTATGTGAGGTCATATTGCGACAGATGATGGCACTCTTTGGTGCTCTCCGATCCGACACTTCAGCCTCTCCTCTCGTTGGACAGCGGCCTCTTGTGGTGAGACCTCATGTGTTGCATCAGGCCTGACGTCATATGGAAAGAAATGTTACATTTAGCGCACCAGTTTTGCATAGGTAAACCAATAGAGGAGAGAGAGAGTGAGGCAATAGGGATGGCAAAGGGGTAGTCTGTGGTTGCTGAAACCAGGTGGTCTTGGGTGGTCTTATTAACAAAATACAAAACAAACACAAAGGAAAAACCCTCGATGGGGAAACAAACATAAACTAAGAACTCAGGCAGGGAAACACAGATCAGGCTTGACAACATTCAACGAACGACAAGGAGTGAACAAAAAGCAGGGCTTAAATAACCAGGGAGTGATGACTGAATTAGACACAGGTGAGAGCAATGAACAAAATGGCAGTGGTGATGGCAGGTGGATTCTGGGAAGTGTAGTACATTTAGGCCTAACAATGACAAGTGAAACCCAGGGCAGACAACAAGGGAATCGTGACAATAGTAAAGTGGAACTCTGGAAGTTGAACACAGAAGGTGAAGTGAATGGTTGAATGCTGGGGAGGAGAGTTGTCCTGATTGGGATGAGGTCACTGAAAAGCCTGGCTTACATCACTACTGGGATATGGGGCATGACACGAGGAGGTTGTGTGAAAGCACTCTTCCTGTCCTGGTTTTTTGAAATTATATCACCTGAAACATTTTGCAACCCTTTAGTGGTGGATGAAAGCTTTGAAACCATGGTACTAGACTTCAAATCCTTGTCGTTTGGATCTGCAGAGTGGTCGTCATGGCATTTTGTTGGGCTGCATGGAGAATTTTGGCCCTTACTGAAAGATTGGTTGCTGGAGGGCAGCCAGGACTGTCCATTCAATCTATTAACACAAAACCTTTTCACTGAAAGCTTGTCATCTCTATGGTTGTCAAAAGATGATGGTTCCACATCACTCTCATCAGTTCCTGATTCAAGAGATTGCCTTGTTTTGTTGTTACCTTTTCTTGCATCTACTGGTAGATTGTTCTTGGAGTTCTCCAGCTCTCGTGCTAAATTGTGTAAGTCTGTAGAAGGTTTGCTGTTCAGTGAATTCATTTCTTGCTTGATAAGCTTCTTTCTGCTGCTATTTTTGTTTGTTTGTTTCTCTGTGCAGAAAAATCTTTAGTGAGCCAACAAGGGGAATTCAAAGACAAAGCTCTGTTTGCATTCAGAGCAAATTAAATCTAAAAAAGAAAGATTCATTATTTTACACTTGAACAAGGAAATATTTTTAAAGCAAATATGTGTGAATAAAAATAACTAAATATTTATCTGCTGGTATGGTAACACAAAAAGTAATCAATGAGACTCCATTGGTTAAATCAATATCTTCAGAAGCGATATGATAGGTGTGAGTGAGAAACAGAGAATTTCAAGCAAATAAGTACTTAAATATTTATCTGTTTTTTCAGCCATACCCATCATATCACTTCTGAAATTATGGATTAAAATACTAGAGTCATACGGATAACTTTTATGATGCCTTTAATGCTTTTTGGAGCATCAACATTTTGGCACCCATTCATTTGCATTATTTGGACCTATAGAGCT